>NC_048299.1:17103375-17126063 GCF_013100865.1 Trachemys scripta elegans
CTCGGGGATCAATTTATTGCGTCCCGTCGGGATGCGACAATCGATCCCCGAATCGACGCTCTTACTCCACCAGCGGAGGTGGGAGTAAGCGCCGTCGACAGGAAGCCGCAGAGGTCGATTTTGCCACCATCCCTACAGCGGGATAAGTCGGCTGCGATACGTCGAATTCAGCTACGCTATTCACGTAGCTGAATTTGCGTATCTTAAATCGACCCCCCCCCCTCGTAGTGTAGATGTAGCCTGTGTCTCTGTTAATTATGACAGACATGGAGGAAAGGAGTGGATTAGATACTGCCAGTAAAAATGCTGGGCCCACATTGTCCGCTTCCGGGGTTAAACAGCACAAAAAAGCTGAGGGGGAGAAAACTCCCAAGATGTGTCTCGGTTTTCTCCAAATTCTTCTGAGAGTGAGGGTGGGGTTTGCATCTCTGCATAAGAAGCAGCAAAGCCAACAGATCCCCATTCCCCTGAAATCTGCACAGACCTCAGAAGATATACAAGATGCCAGGATCCTTTTACACTGTAGCTCTGCGACTCTACACCAGTTCAGGGGCCCTTGAGGATCAAACCAGGTTCCCTGTTTTCAGCAGAATTCCTGTTGCAAGGGAGAGGCAAGGTGCGTTCTTTCCACTGGCCCCTCCCCTCTCCACACTTGCAATCTCAGATCCATGAAGGGTTCTTAATAGGCTCCCAGGCAGGAGTTTTGACAGTGGTGTGGAGGTGGAGAACCCTTCCCAGGGATGGATGGAGGATTCTGTCCACATGCAGAAGTAAGGAGCACCATCTCTTCATGGTTTGCACTCCCTCCTGATGCCTCATGCCATCAAAAAAGAAAAATGGTAGGTTTAAGGATGGAGAGTCACTCTTTGCAAAGATATCAGAATGTTTCACACTTGTGATTTTACAGCTATTTGTATGTTATCTGTATCTCTGCTTTTACTGCCATGGTCCCTGTTTACAAACCTGGACACTTAAGTTAGGATGCTCCTTTCTAAATCTGAAAGTTCAAATGAGTTTTTAGGCATCACAAGCAGTTATTTGGGCATCTGGTACCACTGAGACCAGTCTAGATCCATCCTCTTTGGAACCCCCTTTCAGGTAGTTGAAAGCAGCTATCAAATCCGCCCTCATTCTTCTCTTCTGCAGACTAAATAATCCCAGTTCCCTCAGCCTCTCCTCATAAATCATGTGCTCCAGCCCCCTAATCATTTTTGTTGCCCTCTGCTGGACTCTTTCCAATTTTTCCACATCCTTCTTGTAGTGTGGGGCCCAAAACTGGACACAGTACTCCAGATGAGGCCTCACCAATGCTGAATAGAGGGGAATGATCACATCCCTCGATCTGACAATGCTCCTACTTATACATCCCAAAATGCCATTAGCCTTCTTGACAACAAGGGCACACTGTTGACTCATATCCACCTTCTTGTGCACTGTAACCCATAGGTCCTTTTCTGCAGAACTTCTACCTAGCCACTCAGTCCCTAGTCTGTAGCAGTGCACGGGATTCTTCCTTCCTAAGTGCAGGACTCTGCACTTGTCCTTGTTGAACCTCATCAGATTTCTTTTGGCACAATTCTCTAATTTGCCTAGGTCCCTCTGTATCCTATCCCTACCCCCCAGCGTATCTACCACCCCTCCCAGTTTAGTGTCATCTGCAAGATTGCTGAGGGTGCAATCCACACCATCCTCCAGATCACTAATGAAGATATTGACCAAAAGCGGCCCCAGGACCAACCGTTGGGGCACTCTGCTTGATACCGGCTGCCAATTAGACATGGAGCCATTGATCACTACCCGTTGAGCCCATGATCTAGCCAGCTTTCTATCCACCTTATAGTCCATTCATCCAGCCCATACTTCTTTAACTTGCTGGCAAGAATACTGAGGGAGACCATATCAAAAGCTTTGCTAAAGTCAAGGAATAACACGTTCACTGCTTTCCCCTCATCCACAGAGCCAGTTATCTCATGATAGAAAGCAATTAGGTTAGTCAGGCACGACTTCCCCTTGGTGAATCCATGCTGACTGTTCCTGATCACTTTCCTCTCCTCAAACTGCTTTAAAATTGATTCCTTGAGGACCTGCTCCATGATTTTTCCAGGGACTGAGGTGAGGCTGACTGGCCTGTAGTTCCCCGGATCCTCCTCCTTCCCTTTTTTAAAGATGGGCACTACATTAGCCTTTTTCCAGTCATCCGGGACCTCCCCCGATCGCCATGAGTTTTCAAAGATAATGGCCAATGGCTCTGCAATCACATCCGCCAACTCCTTTAGCACCCTCGGATGCAGCGCATCTGGCCCCATGGACTCGTGCTCGTCCAGTTTTTCTAAATAGTCCTGAACCACTTCTTTCTCCACAGAGGGCTGGTCACCTCCTCCCCATACTGTGTTGCCCAGTGCAGTAGTCTGGGAGCTGACCTTGTTCGTGAAGACAGAGGCAAAAAAAGCATTGAGTTTATGCAAAAAAGGTTTACACTTTTCTCATTCTGTAAAAAAAAAAAAAAATTAAAAATTCTTGCAACTTTAACAATGCTAGAGTCAAAATGGCTGGGATTTAGAAGTTAGAGTTTGACATGGAAAAGGTCACCATTGTGCATGTTTTATTCTAGACGAGATTGGTTTTGCATTGACCGGCTTACGGGAAGACTTGGCAGAATTTGATTTTTATTTGTTGATAATTTCAACAGATCATATCTATGTGTATTTGTAAGCATTTTTTTTTTTTTTTTTATTGATTTAAGTTTTCTCCATTGCAGGAAGGTAGGAAGGTCACAGAATGGGGATGGGTGGGGGTAAGTGTCAGACAATAATTTATTGAATGACCATAGATGTTGAGATTCAAAAAGATAAAAGCTTTATAACTGTTAAAACACAAATTGTCAACATCACGTCAAAATATACAAAGTAAATATCCTTAAATGAAACTAATAAGTTCTCAAACAGCATGTATCTTATTTTGCCTGTCTCTAAATTTTAATTATTATTCATGGAAATATTTTTTCATAAGTTTGTTTGTGTGCAGTGAAATCTATGTTTATCGACATTTACAGACAAAAATCTAATCCTAATTGCAAAATCGTGCTGAGCATGCTCAGTAGATTTTATTCTGCTTGCTCAGTAAGTGCTCAGCTAAGGAAATGTACGCAGCTAAGTTAACTTTATAATTAGGGTCATCACCTGGGATCTGACTGAATCAAGGTGCACAGAGCAGAACCTTGACCTCATCCCCTGCACTCCATCTGAGGTTGTAAATGAGCAGGGATAAAGCCAGGGCAGTAGTAGACCTTGTGAGATGCACAGAGGCTGAGTTAAAGGTACATGGCACCAGATCCTCAACCCTGGTTAAGTCCTCTTGGTACTGATCCAGTTTAAAGTTGCCTCAATCGGGCAGCCTGTATTGTATTGTAATATGGGGCAGAGTTATGTCACTAACTGCCTGACTCTTGAGCACCTAACCTTGCAATCTCAGTGCAGCTTTTTGTATAGGATAGAGGCAGGGCCGGTGCAAGGAAGTTTCGCGCCCTAGGTGAAACTTCCACCTTGCGCCCCCTCCCCAGCTCTGCAGCAGCTCCCCGCCCGCCCCCCGCCGCCCTGAGGCGCCCCCCCCCCGGCGCCTCCCCCCCCCCCCCCGGGGGAGCCGTGCAGCAGCTCCCCACCCCAGCTCACTTCTGCTCCGCCTCCTCCCCGAGCACGCCGCCCCCACTCTAATTCTCCTCCCCTCACAGGCTTGTGGCGCCAAACAGCTGATTGGCCCCGCAAGCCTGGGAGGCGGGAGAAGTGGAGCGGTGACTGCGCGCTCGGGGAGGAATGCTGTAAAAAAAAAAAAAAAAATTGGGGGCACCGCTTTTTGGCGCCCCCAAATCTTGGCGCCTTAGGCAACCGCCTAGTTCGCCTTAATGGTAGCACCGGCCCTGGATAGAGGTAATATATTTGCTAGAGATGGGAGGAGCAGGTGGTGTTTGTATCCTGGATTAAATTTAGATTAGCGTTTGGTTGTCTTAGCACCAAAATTTAAAAACACCACCATTTGAAACTTTGGCATTATTTCAGCTAGGAGAGCCCGTTTGCGTTTGGTTCTGACCTGGAACTAAAACTGTAGGAAGTCAGTCGGGTGATCAGATACAAAGGCCGTAGCTCCCTGGAATTCAACGGAGTTTGGATAGAAGGGGATATACTCACTAGCATGCTGGCTTTTCTTTGGGATTCCTCTTTCTTAAAATGTGCCTGGATTCTAGCCAAAAAGTTCAGTGCCTCCGAAATGCATAGGCATATGATGTTTGTGCCATAGCACTTTGATGTTAAATACATCAAATCTCAAGGCCAGCTCAGCAGATTTATGCTCTGGCAGGAGGCCATGCTTGGATCATGGGTGTCAGGAAAGGGCACTCTTCTTCACCATTTCTTTCTGCATGTTGTCTGCCCCCACTTGCCAGCTGTACTCCTGGAACACGCTCCTGAAGAGCTGATACTGCAGTCTATTGAACTGACCCTGCTCCATTCAGGTTGGGCATGTGCCACTCATGCAAGTTATAATGATGTGAACTTCTGCAACGCCTGTCTTCAGAGAATCTCAAAGGGTCCTGCTGGGTTATGATTTCCACTCAAACTGCATGCCCAGCATGTTTATGGATAACATAGCTTTTAGTGACTGAATTTTAAAATATCCTGGCAAACAGACAGCTTTTCTGTATTCTGTCCCATATCCATAGCTTTTTGGATATAAAAAATAATAATTAAAAAAAATAAACCATAGTCTTGTGCAAGTTCTTCTGGTAATCTGAATAACCAGTGGAGTCTGTATAATTGGTAATAAAAGAACTAGAGGAAAGTAAATGAGGAGAAAAGTGGTTTTGCTGAGTGACACAATGAGATATTAAATAGAGAATACTTAATTGCTTTTGTTATGAATGGCTATTATTGTAATGTGGCAGCAAGGGGAAAAGAATTGCCCAGATCCTTTTTAAAGCTATTTGTTCTTCATTTCCAATTTAGCAGTCCATTACTGTGTGTGAGCTAGTTAAGAACAATAATATCCAGGGAATCCAAGCTGATTAATATGGACCAAACTACTAGAGTTTTCTGCACAACAATTAGGACTTAGGGACTTTTATGGCTGGTACAACAGACACTATTATCTATTTTGCAGCTAAAGCAGTTCATTTTATATTGCTGAAAACTATAAAGAATTAATCATTGTTATAATTAGAGCTGGTCCAACTGTTGAGAATAGTTTATTTGGTGAATTCAGCCTTTTGTTCTGTTTTCAAGTTGTCATAGAGCCCAGGATCATTTACAAAGTTTTTGTTTGTGTGTTTAATTTAGCATTGCATGACAAAAAGTTTGTGAACAAATACCAGCTCCTACAGGCTACTTACTCACAAACTGTTGCACTTAGTCAATTCCAAACAGTAAATAACTATGTAAATAGCTTTACTGGTCACATGGTATTCCTTCTGTGGAGCCATGACTGACCAAAGCACTTAAGCACATGCTGAACTTCAAGCGCAAGCAGACTTCAGCATGTGCTTTGCTCATTCTGGGCCTAGATGATTTAATTTTATAAACTACTTCTATGTCCACCCAGAAAAAAAAACTAGGCCGTTTTGCTATTCAATGAATTTTGTTTCTTGATTAAATAAATCTCAGCTTCGGGTCTAGAACTTGTGAAAAATTGTGTCAACAAAACCGCACTCACGTGAATATTTTCCAGGCCTAGATTTGTGCTTTTGACTCCAATCGCACACTTATCCTACTTTAAATAAACATTTAAAAATTAATTGTTGCCTTCAAAGCACTAATGTTTATGGAAGGATGGATCTTCCTGTCGCATTGGTGGATGTGTGTTCAGCTAGTGATGACTTGAGTTCTGGGTGTGTTTGTTTTTATGGCTTCTCACATGGGAAGCGAGTCCAATCTGGGATTTGAAAATGGGGTTGCATGTCTTGCAAATGTAGTCATCGTTGGGGAGTGGGTTTAAGGCGTTGGCCTTACAAAATGCTTTCTTCTCCTGCAGACACCTCACACATCCCTCCTCAAAAGCATCTGGGTCTGTCCAGTGCAACAAGTTCCCAGGTTCTAATTTCTATCTTTCATGCTTTTCATGGTCTTCAAAGTGTCTTTATATCTGAGGATGGGTTGACCCTTAGTCTGGGTTCCTGTGCTCACTTGGCTGTAGAGCACCTCTTTCAGTATATGGGAGTTCTCCATGCGGACCCCATGTCTGACCCAGTGAAGCTAAGCCCTGATGAGCACACTCTTGATGCCAGGGATTTGGCACCTCTCAAGGACTCCAGTATGGGGGATCCTGTGCTGCCACTTGGTGTTGCAGGTGGATCTTAGCCAGCGAGGATGGAAGCTCTCCAGATGTTTGATGTGGCGTCGGTAGAGCATCCGTGTCTCGCAGCCATAGAGGAGCGAGCTGAGCACAACAGTGAGGTAGATCTTTATCTTGGTTCTGAGGCAGACTTCATGCTCCCTCCAGGGCCTGGCCTTTGCTAGGCACTGAGTGATCTCATCATCTAACAGGGTGTTGCTGCAAAGTATGCTACCCTCGTAGAAGAATTTCCTGACCTATTTAAGGGGTGTGTTGTCATTTTTGACAATGGGTTAGTGGTGCTCGTGATGCTGGTGGCCTGGTGCTGACTGGTGCATGACCTCCATCTTTTTCAGGCTGACTGTGAAACCAAAGCATTTTGAGGCATAGGCAAAGTAGTCCATGATAAATTGATTGTCCTTGAACATGTGTGCAGTGAGGACAGAATCATCAGCAAACAGGAGCTCTCTTAATAGCTGTTCGTTAACCTTAGTGTGGGCCCGGAGTCACTGTAGATTGAATAGACGCCCATCCAATCGGAACCAGATGTATACACCTCTATCAAAGTCCTGGAATGCAAATAAAAGCATGGCTAAAAAGACAATGACAAAGAGGATTGGAGCCATTATGCATCCTTGTTCAGTGCCATTGGTGATAGAGAAGGCTTCTGATGAGTTACCACACTCCATCACCCTGGCTATCCTGCCATTGTGAAATGAATGGATGATAGCACTCGTCTTCTTTGCACAGCCAAATTTATGAAGGAGTTTCCATAGGCCCTCACAATTCACCATGTCAAAGGCCTTCATCAAGTCAAAAAACACCATGTACACGTCCTTGTTCTGTTCACAAAATTATGTCCAGGGTGCCACAGCCAGTATGAAAGCCACACTGTGACTCTGGATATACCGAGTTCACTAGGTGAGAGACAAGCCTGTTGAGGACAACTCATGCAAGAATCTTCCCCACTGAAGACAGCAGTCAGAGTCCGTGATAGTTTTCACAGCTAGATATGCTTTTCTTCCTTTTGTATAGATGAACTGTGAAAGCATCCTTAAGGGCACTATACCCTGTTCCTATATAGTCTTGAAAAAGCTGGTGAGTTTTCTGACCAGGTGTGCACCTCCACATTTGTACTCTTCAGGTGGAATACCATCAAGGCCTGCAGACATGCCTGTGGATGGAGGCTTGATGGCTTTAGTATCCTCGTCTAAAGGGGCCATGGACAGCTCCTCCAGGATAGGATGCTGCAGGTGTGAGTTAGTGACTTCATCGGACGTAGTGTCTTGACCGTTCAGGAGACTATCAAAGTGCTCTTCCCATGAGAGAGAATATTGTCTTTGTCTGTGAGAAGCCAGTTACCATCTACTGTGAGGACAGGGGCTGTACCATTGGATTTGGTGCCATACACAGCACAGAGACCTTCGTGGAATTCCTTCATGCCGTCTTGTCAGCTGCTTCCTGCAGTCCTGCAGTCTTCTCTTCCCATCAGTGGTTCTTCATTAGCCTTAATTGGGTTTTTAGTATATGTTTGGCCTCCTTCATTGCTGATTTATTTTCCAAGATGTAGGATTTGTGTGTGGTGTGCAAGGTCTCCATTAGCCAGTCTATCTCAAGGTCATTCTCATTGAACCACTCTTGGTGTTTCTGCCTTACAAAGCCAAGAACCTTGGATAATGAATTATATGTGACAACTCTGAACTTCTGCCAGGTTGTCTCAATGGCTGAGGAGCTCTCTGGGACCTCAGCTAACAGTCTCTAGTGTCTGTTCCAACTTTGCTTGTTTGCTAGGGTCATTCATATCAGCCACATTGATCTTCTTTGGTAGTGTGAGGCATCTTCTGGGGCACTTTGGTGAGGAGTGTAGTGACACGATGTTTCTCACAAGCTGATGATCTGACCAGCATCCAGTACTTCTCAAAGAGCAGATGATGTACACATCTTTAATGTCTTTAGACCACACAATTACATAGTTCAGCATGTGCCACTGTTTTGACTGGCACTCGTTGGCACTCGGAGAGAAGAAGTTGGCTGTTGGAGTTTGACCTTCCAATGCTGTGATGGTCTAGCACAATGATCCATGTGTCAGTTGACTCCCACACAAGCAGTAAAGTTTCCAAAGACGATGAGCTTGTCCTGGTGTGGCTCTGGTGAGATCTTCAAAAAATATCTCATTTCTGTCGTCTATGAGAGTCATTGTCCATGTGTAAGCACTGATAATGGTGGCATACCATTCTCTGGACAAGTTTTATAAAGTCAATCATTGACTTCCTTGGGGAGCAAGTCAACCTTGTGGGCAATGTCAGACTATACCCTAACCCCAACTATCTCAGCTCATCCTCGGCCTGTAGGAAATGTAGCCTGCTTCCACCTCCTCAAGGTGATTTCGTCAGCCAGTCTGGTTTCACTGAGGGCAGCAACGTTTATGTTATACCTCTCCAGTGTTTTGGCAAGAAGGGCTGTTCTTCATTCCAGTCTTCGGTCACTGTCGAGAAGAATTCTGACATTCCATGACCCAACCTATGAATCTTTGTTTTTCGTCAACCACTGAGTGGGATGACCAGCCAGGAGCAGTAGCCTGTCAGGTATGGAAAGGGCAGGCAATGTTTAGGGTTCCTTTTCAGTCCCCTTTCCCCAGCTTGGGGAGAGCAGCGCTGTGCCTAAAAAGGCCTGCTCTGTCACCTCAGGAGGATACCGGCTCCAGATCTGCCCTGATCTGTGGAGAATGACCATCACCCTGAGGCTGCCAGCGTACAGAGTTGTGACGAAGAATCTGCCAGCTGCATCCTCTGCCTGTCCCCTCACCCCTTCCCCATCGCCACAGGACTCTGGTGAGTCGATTAGGTTACATGAGTTAAATGAATTGAATGAGTTAGCTGAACAACCTGCACTATGAATGGATTTAAGTGAGAGAGGTTTGTGCAGAGCTTTTCCCACGTTCTCGTGCAAGCAGCTGGTGCAGTAGATGCCACAAGCAGCTAACGTGGATGCAGGATTTGTATTCAGAGTTGTCCTTCTCCTAGATGAGCTGCCAACCTGAGTTAAAGAGCCTTAGATGCCCATAAGTGTAATGATTGGCCAGTGACTGCATATCAACAGCGCCGGAACCGGGGTGAGGGAAACAGAGGGGCCATGCCCCTCCCCCCACTTTTAAAAGAGGATGGGCCATCCCCCCACTTTTTAACAAACGAAATGTGCCCTCCATATTTCTGCCAGGGTTTGTAACCAGCCACAGCCTTTCAGCACTGTGCGGGCAGGAAGCTGCTTCCAGCCGCAGGGAGGAGGAGGAGAGAGGCCCGTGGCTTTACAGAGCTCATCCCTTCCCATCTTCCTTCCCCCTGTGGCTGAAAGACAGCAAACACCTCCGGGTGAGCTCTGTTTAATTCCTGCCCCGTTCGTCCTTCTGCTTCCTGTGTTGACCTGGCAACTCCTACTTCTCCTCAACCGGCCAGGCAGCCCATGGCATAGGGACACCACTGGGCTGTGGTTTGTTCGCAGGGTTCAGCCAGTGTGTGCCCGCACCATGTCCAACCGCCTTGGGCCTGTAGGGGGTGCCGTGCTGCAAGGAAGGGCTGGCGAGCCCCGCTGCCGCCCCCGCTATGTACCCAGTGGTGGTGGATGTGGTCAGCACGATGCTGTGCTGCCACATCTACAACAAGGCGGTCACAGTCAGAGGCTCCAGCAGGAAGAAGGTGAATGGAGGGAAGAAGGGAGGAGGCTTCTGTGAGTAGGGGGAGGAAACTCAGCCCCACTCCCTACTACGTGCTGTGGGGGTCGTCTTCTTCCCCTTCTCCTCCCCCACCCCATTCCGCCCGTGGGCACGGTGTAACCCACGCACCCCCCCATCTGCATCTTGAAGATGGGGCCTTGCCCTCACTCCCTCCCCCAGCCCTGCCATGCATTGGCCAGACCCAGACCCCACCCCTCCATGGACAGACTCTGCCCTCCACACCCCCGGAGAGGGGCTTTCCTCACCTTCCTGTGGGGGTGGCTCAGACCCTGCCTCTCTCAGCAAGGTTAATTCCTATGGTGCAGGGGCTCTGTTCCAGCTCCTCCTAGTACAGGCTGCTCCTTTTCCCACTCCCACTAATGGTGCCAGAAGGTCATGGCCTACCCCCCACTTCTACAAAGGTTCTGGTGCCCTTGCTGCATATATAATGCAGGTTGCCCTTATAGTGTCATCACAAGGCATGTCCTTCATTGCCGTTCTCTCTGTTGACACTAATGTGTTCTTCTGCGTTGTCTGCCGATAAAGACTTTGTCATAACCCTAGCAGGGAGGCCTAGCGGGTTCCTCACACTTATCCAAGATGTGACCCAAGATTAATGGAGGGCGGGAACATCACACTCTTCCCGTACAGACCTGTCAGATCTTCCCACTGCCCTAACTAATGTGCATAAATAGTAATAAATCTTCAGAACATCCCTTTGAGTTAGTTAAGGACTGTTACTATGATAAATATGACTCTGAAAATTAGATGCTATCACAGCTATCACCAGTAATACTGCTAATACTGTAGCCATGATATTGAATGCAAATTGAAATAGATTTAACCAGTTCAGTTGCATACTGGGATCTAGTCTGTAGAGAGAATTATTCCCTTTTATTTTATATGGGTGTGAAAATGGAGGTTTTGGTACTTGCTTATGGAGACTAGCTCCCTTGTGTACTTGGCAACTGCAAAACTTAAGAGGAATGTTGACTATCAGTGAATGCTAATTGCTAAAACTCAGGCGAAAAAAGAGCATTTAGCAAGTTCTGCCTCTAACCAGTCTTTTCTCAGATTATTGCCATTTTCATATCCAGAACATTTTAGCACCACTAAATGTGAAAAAATGCGTACTTGTTACCTGCCATAATTACTCACACATTAGCTGGATAAATGACTGCAGCTTTACTCATACCTACGAAAATTCAGCCTTGAGAATGTCAAACTTTTTTCATCAGCTGAATTGTTTTGCGAGGATTATGTCCAGGAACACGTGAGCATGCATCTCAGGCAATAATAGTTCTCTTTTCCTATCTCAGTGAAGGACAATAATCATTCAGTGATTTTTTCCCCCCTCATTCTTTGGTTTGTTGCCATCAGACTCTCAGCAATTTCATGGAAACCCATGGGCCCAGGCGCCAATCCACTTTTTCTATCGGCAACAATGAATCAAGTTTTCTAATCAGTGTTGGATCCCTTCCATGGATATAGCAACTTCAGTCACTTCTTTTAGAATCCGTAACTATACATAGATTCTATGTCAAGTTTTTCATCCATTGACCACAAAGCACTTTGCAAAGGGTAGTCATTAGTCTCTATTTTACAGATGAGGAAGCTGAGGCAAAGAGAAGATGGAGCCAAAATTTTCAAAAGAGGCCATTGATTTTGTGTATTTTTGGTTGTTCATCTTGGGACAAAAGTCCTAACTGGGACACAAGTCCTAGAGCTGATGAGAACTGGCTGCAAGTGTTCAGCTCTTCTGAAAATCAGGGCACTTGCATTTAGATGCCTAATTTAGGCACCCAAGTTTGAAAATGTTGGCTTTCATTTCCGGTCACCCACTAGTACTTTAACCACCTTATGCCTTTTTTTATTCATAATACTCCATTTCCAAAGAGCAATAAAGTCACATCTTTTTGTTTAATCATGTTATTTTGTCCCCTATTTATAGTGATAAGAATGAACAGAAAGGCTCCAACTCCATTTACATAATAAAAGCTGAGTCTTGTAAACACTAAACTATTGTATTAACAAGAGAGCACTGGAAACACAAATGAGGTTAATTTTGTGTGTGATAGTTTATTTTAGATTCAATAGCTGTGGAAGTGGCTATTATTTGAGAATACTAGAGGCCAGTCAATTGTTAAGATACTAGTTTAAAAGTATGTTGCTTAATATTTTTAAAATTATGAATATGATCTATTTACAAATGTGTTGCAAAATACTCTCTGCTTTTTCTAATCTCAAAATCACAATGAATAAATTCCCTGATCCCCTTTTTGCAATGCTGGGTGCACAGCACGAACAAAATAGGCAATGGTGATTTTAAAAAGCATCCAACAAAATTAATTTGAAAAGCAACCCCATGCTTTCAATCATCTTTCCAAACTGCCAAAATGGAAGTGTGCAACTTGTGCAGGAAACCAGTGCTTCCCAGTCACGTTGAATTAAGTACGCTGTATTGCCAATGGGGTGTGAGGAGTAATCGGAGGAAGTGACAGATGTTACAGCTACTACAAATTAATCACTGTCCATACATTAATACCAATATTTCTGTCAGACATAACAGCATATGGAGTTTTACTTTACTGCATTGGTAGCATACATTAATTGGTTCAGGCTAATTAAAGCTTGATTTATGTTATGATGCAAGGGAGAGAACACAAATGCACAAGTCTTGAGGGACTGATGTTGCCTTTCAGGCCGAATTTTTACAGCCGTCCTCAAATTTTGTACAAATAACAGCTTTCCAAATGTCATATTTTGCAAGTTCTACAGCAAAGAATATTGAGTCAAGAATGATCACTGCCTTTTCTCTGCCTTCCTTCAGTCACTCATATATTTATAACATTAACATATTTAACTTGAGCTGTCCTGAGATTTATGGATTTCATCTGAGTAACCCCACTATTAAATTGCGGTAACCCTTGTTCCTTCCCGTTATCTGCCTCTTGTCAGTCACTCCCCTTCTTGTCACATTTAACTTGGAAACTTTCATTTGGCCACCAGCACAGGATCGTGGGAGCAGAACTGGAGGCAGGTTGGACATCTATAAGTTCTTCTGAAGGAGAAGCTGCAGAGTGATTGGCGCAACAAACATTCAGGGCTGGTTTTGAACTATCTTTATTAATTACAAACAAGAAGAAACGTGCACAAGTGCACCCTGTAATTTACTATGCCTGAGCACCATCAGGAGGAGCTCATTCCAATTCCTGACAAAGAAAATGTGTCCCTTGATGTTCTCTTCATATTGCTTTGCCCTTAAAAGTGACCTCGTGCACTGACGCAGTGCAGATTGATGATGGAGCATGTCTTGCTTTAAACAAGAAGGTGGTGATTTTCAAAGGTGCCCCAGGAGGTTAAGCACTCAAATCCCATTGTAATTCAATAGGAGTTGGGTGCCTAACTTCCTTAGGTTCTGCTGAAAAAAAATCCAGATTAAATTTAGAATCTGTCATTTTCAAAACATGCCCTCAGGGGGTGGAAATATAACATGTTGCAAAAACGTGGTGGAAACTATGACTCCGAAATATAAGCTGCTTTCTTTTAATAAAACAAGTACATGATAAGTGGCTAAAACTGCTCACTGGGAGGAATTCCAGGTGACATTTAATAGACAGCAGCCTTCCATTGGCTCTCACATCCATTTCTACTAGTTGCTAAAATAGTGCTTTTCAAAACACTAACAGCAAGATTCTGGCTGTTGCAACATGGGTGAAAAAAGAGAAGGGAATCATAGAAATGTAGGACTGGATGGAACCACAAAATGTCATCTAGTCCAGTCCCCTGCATTCAATGCAGGACTAAGTAATAGTAATTCCTGACAGGTGTTTGTCAAACCTGTTAGAAAAAACCTCTAATGATGGAGATTCCACAACCTCCCTAGGCAGTTTGTTCCAGTGTTTAACCACCCTGACAGTTAGGAAGTTTTTCCTAATGTCCAACCTAAACTGCCCTTACTGCAATTTAAGCCCATTGCTTCTTGTCCTATCCTCAGCAATTAAGGAGAACAATTTTTCACCCTCCTCCTTATAACATCCTTTTATGTACTGAAGACTGTTATCATGTCCCCCCTCAGTCCTCTCTTCTCCAGGCTAAACAAACCCAATTTTTTCAGTCTTCCCTCATAGGTCATGTTCTCTAGACCTTTAATCATTTGTGTTGCTCTCCTTTGGACTTTCTCCAATTTGTCCACATCTTTCCTGAAATGTGACGTCCAGAACTGGACACAATACTACAGTTGAAGCCTAATCAGAGTAGAGTGGAAGAATTACTTCTTGTGCCTTGCTTACAACACTCCTGCTCATACATCCCAGAATGATATTCCCATTTTTTGCAACAGTGTTATACTATGGATGGAGGTAGGGGGGCTTTCTTTAGCCTCTATGTGTCCCTATGCAGGGACAATCAAAGAGAAAATGTTTGTGCTCCCTAAGTGAAAAGATTGAAGGGTAGCCAAAGCATGCCACACTCCCATAGGATCATGGATCAGCATCTTAGAATGGGGCTGTCTTGTAGCTGGAGGCATTTGCTGGGGGGCGCGCATGCTGCTCCTGTACTTAGATCACAGGCTCTTCAGGGTATGGACCATCTTTTGGTTCTGTGTTTTGTACAGTATCCTGCACAGTGGGGCCCTGATCTCTGATTGGGGCCCTTAGACACCACTGCATTGCAAATAATAAATAACCTCTGAAGGATATGTAGGATCCACTGCTTAGTGGGCTTCCAGACTCAGGTCTGCATGCCTTAACCCTGCATAGACAGTTTCCCTATGGCTGTGGTTGCTGGAATGGTGCACCTCCACTCATACCCCTGTCATGGCGCTGGATGTAAAAACCACGCTAAAACCTCATTCATTTAGCTGTGTAGCTCCATATGACTCATTTGGTTTTCAGTAGTAGGTGAAATTTACAATAGGCAGAATAAGATATGAATACACACTCCCCATATGAACATAGCAACATAAGAATGGTCATACTGGGTCAGACAATGGTTCATCTAGCCCAGCATCCTCTCTGATTACTATGGCCAATACCAGATGCTTCAGAGGGAATGAACAGAACAGGGCAATTATCAAGTGATCCATCCCGTCTTGTCCAGTTCCAGCTTCTGGCAGTCAGAGGTTTTGGGACACCCAGAGCATGGGGTCGTATCTGTGACCATCTTGGCTAATAGCCATTGATGGACCTATCCTCCATGAATTTATCTAATTTTTTTTTTAACCCAGTTATGCCTTTGGCCTTCACAACATCCCCTGGCAATGAGTTCCACAGATTGACTGTGCATTGTGTGAAGAAGTACTTCCTTATGTTCGTTTTAAACCTGCTGCCTATTAATTTCATTGAGTGACTAATGGTTCTTGTGTTATGTGAAGGGGTAAATAACACTTCTTTATTCACTTTCTCTACACAAATTATGATTTTATATACCTCTATAATATCTCCCCTTTGTCTCTTTTCCAGGCCAAACAGTCCCAGTCTTTTTAATCTCTACTCGTATTTTTAATCTCTACTTGTACAGTTCCATACCCCTAATAATTTTTATTGCCCTTCTCTGTATCTTTTCCAATTCTAATATATCTTTTTTTGAGATGGAGCAACCAGAACTCAATGCAGTATTCAAGATGTGGGCATACCATGGATTTATACAGTGGTATTATGATATTTTCTGTCTTACTATCTATCCCTTTCCCAATGGTTCCTAACAGTCTGTTAGCTTTTTTGACTGATACTGCACATTGAGTGGATGATTTCAGAGAACTATCCACAATGACTCCAAGATCTCTTTCTTGAATAGTAACAGCTAATTTAGACCCCATCATTTTGTATGCATAATTGGGATTATTTTTTCCAGTGTGCATTACTTTGCATTTATCAACATTTAATTTCATCTGCCATTTTGTTGCCCACTCACCCAGTTTTGTGAGATCCTTTTCTATCTCTTCACAGTCAGCTTGAGTAATTTAGTATCATCTGGAAACTTTGCCACCTTACTACATACCTCTTTTCCCACATCATTTCTGAATATGTTGAACTGGACAGATCCCAGTACAGATCTGTGGCAAACCCCACTGTTGACCTTTTCTCCATTTCGAAAACTGACCATTCATTTCCTACCCTTTGTTTCCTATCTTTTAACCAGTTACTGATCCATGACAGTGCCTTCCTCCTTATCCCATATCTGCTTATTTTACTTAAGAGCCTTGCAAAGGATTTCTGAAAGTCCAAATACACTATCTAGATCACCCTTGGCCACATGCTTGTTGACATCCACAAAGAATTCTAATAGATTGGAGAGGCATGATTTCCCTTTACAAAAGCAGTGTTGATTGCTCCCCCACATATCTTGTTCATCTATGAGTCTGATTATTCTATTCTTTACTATATTTTCAACTAGTTTACCTGGTTCTAAAGATAGGCTTACCAGACTATAATTGTGAGTAAGAATGTTTTAGGTACAGATGTACCATAGCTCAGTTTCTGACTGCCATCTCCATTTTAGGAAATGCACTATTTGTGTCATTGACTGGATGCATGAAATTAACAGCATTATAAACATATATTGACTGCAACAGTTACATAGGAACATGTAGTTTCTTAAAGCATTAAACTCTTTCGCTTTATAAACTAAGGGTTGGATTTTGTCTGGCCTCTTCTCCAAAAGGTCAAAGAAAACTGAGCCAGGGACAAAGAGTAAGCCCTGTGATTTGGGAAGATTCTCTTCAGCAGGTTTGCACACACATAACTGAGGGCAAAATTTAACAGTACGTTTTTCAGTGGAAGCAGGGCAATTTTGTTCACATAGCAGAAGCCAACAAATTCTCTCACCCATTTATTTACAGTTACAGATATACATCAGTAAAATCAAATCCACAGTGCCGGGGAACAAGAAAGCAATATCAAGAAGTCAGGAATAATTAGCCTGTCATGCAAGAGTACAGAGAGGTGCCGTGTATCAATATCAGCAATCAGCAATCTCGCTCTGTAAATATTTTGGTTAGCAAATTAGATTTACTTCAAACAGAAAAGAGGGAATTAAAAAGAATAATGATAAAAATATGTGATATAAAACTATGCCTCGCTTTGTTTGGGCAATATAACACCATTTTTCATTCTGGTTTTCATTAACTCAAATATATTTTAAAAAAAACCTAAACAAAACAGACACACAGAGATTACTGCCTTTACAAAAATTACCAGACACCTCAAGGGTGATTGTGATTTAAAAAATAAAAGAGAAATGAACTAACTGTGCATGTTCCTCCAAATGGTTGATGGCAAAGGGGTATTCAACAAAGAACTGATTGGAAATATATTTTTCTATATATTTATCTGAGAAGAGAGTAGAGTAAAACACTTATAGAGGAGTCTTGTAGACTGTGATAGGGATGAAATAAATACAGTTTCATAGAAATTACTCTAAAAGCCTATATGCCTTAATAGAAAATTATATCCCTTCTATTATGGCAGGGTGATGGTGGTGAAGGCTTCATAGTTGCAACTGCATTTCTATGTTAAGTCCAATTTTGCCTGCCCCCATGCCTGTAAAATACATACTTGTCATCTGGGCCTGAAAATTGGTATGTAGAAGTGATTGGGTTTGTTTAAAAATTTGGTCGACAGGAAAACTTTGAAACTGGAGCTCAAAATTGGAAAGACGAGCCCAGGGAAAAGGCACTAGAAAGGCAAAGTTTGAGAGTTGTGAGGTGAAATTCATTCTTTTTTCTGGGCACTGCACAGATACAGAGGCTATTTCTACACTGCACCTGGAAGCAAGCCATCCAGTCCAGGCAGACAGACCCACGCTAGCCCACTCAAGCTAGCATGTTAAAAATAGCAGCGAGGATGTTGCTGCTTGAGTGGTGACACAGGCTAGTCACCTGAGTCTAAGCCTGCCCCTCCCCCTGATCCAAGCTCAGGTGGCTACCTCTACCACCACCTCTTCCACAGCATCCACATTGCTATTCTTAGTGCGCTAGATCAAGGCATGCTGCCAGCTGCAGTGTAGACATACCCATAGGAACAGAGAGGCCCTGCCTATAATAGTTTAAAACCTATTTTTTCTGATCCCCACCATCCTCCTGCCCCCCCACCCCCCATAACTGAAATCCGAAAAATATATTTAATGCCCTTCTCTAGAACACCAAATTTGGCTACATAAAGAATCCTCAGTTAAATTCAGGTGCTCAGAAACTCCAGTCTTAATGACACAAATGCTCTCCTTTTGCTTGAGTTATGTGACTAATTCCAGGGAATGTGTTGCTCTGTGTTTACCTTGAACAAGTCTCTTTAATCTCAGGAGCTGCCTGCAGAACTCTCTTGATCAGAGATTGTGTTAAAACCAGTAATTAAAGCTCCTCCTTGGGCAGCTAATGTCCCAGTTTTGGAAATAGGATCTCTTTCTATTTTCTTCTCCCATTCTCCTATCGCAAAGGGCCCTGTCCTGGAAAGGGGAGTAAATAAAAGGGTTTTCTCATATAAAAATGTGCTTCAACAGAGTGGAGCCTGAATTCTCAGCCCTAATGTGTTTAAAGTGGAGGAACTCCTGCTTACCTAGTCTGGTACTGCTGCTATGGGGGGTAAGCCATGCAGGGAGTATTATTATTATTTATTATTTCCATTATCATAGCTCTTAGGAATGTTAGTCATTGACCAGGACCCAATTGTGCTAGATGCTGTACAAACACAGCACAAAATGGCAGTTCCTGTCCACTTATAGTCTAAGAGACAAGCAATAACAGATGGATGCACACCGGTGGAGGAGTATGGGGAAACAATGAGACAATATTGGTCAGCATGATAGGCAATGGTCTCAGTACATCAGCAGCATAACCATGGTGAATGCTGGTTCCCTCTTAGTCCCATTCACCGTGCCCCAGCAAACATCCATGTTCTTCAGGGAAGACACACCACTATGTCACAAGCATGACTCACAAGAAGTGCAGAGTGCCCATGCTCTAGGGTCTTCTCTCTCCGGTTCTGAATTCCATTCGCGGTGTCTCTGAGATGTCACTGAGCACATTAACTTTATATAAGATTTCAAAGCCAGTGTTAATCTTCCGAGATTTTCTTCCCCCTGCGTATCATTCACTCCTGCCAATTTTATGTATAAAAAAGGACTTTTATACTGGAGCAAAGACTTAAAAAAACAGACCATAGATGAGGATGAGGATTACTCTATATCTTACTCATTTCCATGTTGGCAGAAATTAGTGTGTAGGCCTTTCACTTAGAGGATAAAACACAAATTAGCAAACAGTTTTGTTTTCTTTTCTTTTCTGCCAGTTTGTTTTTGTCACTCATTTCCTGTATTCCGCCTCTGACACTGCAGCTAGATATTGGTGTTTGTTAGCATTTTAATTCTTTACCAAGCCTTGTTCTTCCTGCTTGAGTCTACAGCGAAGGCCTAATCCTAGTCTCCACATCATGAAATACATCTAAGGGAGCTGCATATGAACAAGCCAAGAAATAGTCACAGAAATAATCCAAGGTGAAATTTCCCATCTGAGACAGGGAGAGGCCCTTGGCCACAGTCATTCCCTCTAGGGGCGGAGAGGTGGACCTTAGCCACTATGCTGTCCCCAACACGGGTGAGGAGCCAGCCCTCAAGCTATACACCACTTAAATCCCATCTGTGCCTCCAGTAGGACTTCAGTGGTGCATAGACCTTATGCTCACCCTCTGTGCAGGATGTGAATTTCACTCTGAGTTATTTCTGTGAATATTTCTTGTTATTTTGTGGATAGTCCTTAAGTCCCACTGGAAACCTAGGTGGTACATAAACCTAGTGCTGGCTCCCTGCACAGAAGGGACATCACCTTGGGTGAATCATTTTGTGTTATAAATACACTTGAGAAAATTGCAAGCTATTCAGGGACAGTTGGTGAAAGACAAAAGTGACATGAATTGACTGTGATATTATGTGACTGTGAATTATTCGCCCAGCTCTAGTCAGTAAGAGTATTAAAAGTGAAAGAATTCTATAAATCTAATTTGGGGAGGGCTTCCTGCATTCCATTCAGGCCTTGATCTTGCACTGAAATCTTCTTACCTGGAGCCCTGCACCTGTGCAGAATCCCATTGAAGGTCTGCACTAGCCAACCCCAGTGCAGATTTGGGGGCCTCTGCTTTGGCAGAAAATATTACTACCTAGATCTTATGTCGTCTTTTTATTAGTAGACCTTAAACTGCTTCACAAAGGAGGTCAGTATCGTTATCCCAGTTTTACAGGTGGGGAAACCAAGGGCTAGTCTACACTACCCGCCTGGATCGGCGGGTAGAAATCGATCTCTCAGGGATCGATTTATCGCGTCTCACCTAGACAGATAAATTGATCCCCGAATCGACGGGCATACTCCCACCTCGTCAGGAGGAGTAAGCGCCGTCAACGGGGGAGCCGCTGCTGTCGAATTGCCGACGTCCTCACAGTGGGGTAAGTCGAATAGGATATGTCGAATTCAGCTATGCTATTCACGTAGCTGAATTTGCGTATCTTAAATCGATTCCCCCCCCCCCCCAGTGTAGACCTAGTCTGAGACACAGACGGCGGGGGGAGGGGAGGCATAGCTTGCCCAAGATCCATGGCAGAGCTGAGTGCTGAACTCAGCTCTCCTGAAACCCATTTGGAGCTTGCTCCATTAATCCACAGTTAAGGTATTAATACTCAGCTGCATGTCTTTGTTCTCATGGCAGCAGCATTTGGTTTGCAAAACGTTTTCCCTGCCATTTTAAGAAATGAGTGAAAGTATTTTTTGTTAATGTTTGGTTTTGTACCAACACCACCACAGCTACCTCGTTAAATGGGAAGCCTTTATTTGCTGGGTTAACTCCTTGTAATGTACCTTCGGCACTTAGTCTTGCGCCATCAAAGTCAATGGGAGTTTTGTGACTGACCAGTCAATACAGGATCTGGCACTAAATAGATTTATGTGTCTGTTTGAGCCTGCAAGGTTCTGAGGCTTTTGCAAGGAACTTTGTGGGCCATTTAACTTTGCTGCAATAATTTTTAAGAATGCATGTGGATAGGTTTTTCTTCACTGATTTTTTAAACTATAACAAATCTGATTTTAACAGGATGAAGCCAAATTCTGAGAAGAATTATGCAAATTATCCAGGTTTACTTTATCTTTTTTGAGTATGCTTGGAAATATTTTAGAATTTTATTGGACTAAATTCTTTCCTCGTGTAACTCCACTGGAGTCAGTGAAGTTACACCAGACATGAATTTGACCCAATGTGTGTGGGTTTGTAAAGCTGGGCTTTGGGATAATTACAATATCCCTGTAATGCTTTTTACCCTTAACTTTCTGATAGGCACTTTCAATCTTAACTGCATTTTAATGTAGTTTTTTTGTGTCTAGGAATATTGTATAACCTGGTAGAACAATAAGATTAAGCTAGAGTTCTGTAATACCTTATCCTGTAAGTTCCTGTCCAGGACTTTATAACAAGCAGAGACATTACACGTGGAAAATCCATGCCTGGTTGTACACTGAGCCTGTTGCATGCCAGGACAGAGCATTGGGAGTTTAGTCCGTGCCATGTGAATGCTTAAACATATATAAAAAAGTTATGAACAATAAATGCTCATGCACTTCACTGTCAGTTCTCAGTACCTTGATTGCAGTTGCTCCTCAGTAACCTGGAATATGACCAGTACAAAGCACAAATGTAGGCAGGAAATGCTCAGAGTATTTTGAAGCTGCCGTTATTTATTTAGCAATAAAAAATTAAACCGTACTTCTTCTGTAAGTCACTCAGTCACTGCTAGCTATTGCTGTTTCCAGTGGTGCCACTTCAGTGCTGTGAAGGACAGGTGTCTCAGGAGCAAAAGCAGGTTTTTGTATTGCTTGGCAGGTCTGCTCTGTATTAGAGTAAAACAGCAGTTGGCAGATTGGATTTACATTCTCCTGAGGGCTGGATCGGGCACGCCAGCTGTATGTTTAATACCTGTAGGTCGTATTGATTCCACATTGCATTTGTAAAGAAGAGCAGCCACTTTATCTCAGCTGCATCACAAAGGGCTCAGTCCTGAAGCCAGTGGAAGTTCCCATTCATACAGCATCCGCAGGATCAGACCCCCAAAAAGTGGGATTTGAAAACAAATATTTTAAAACGAAAAGTATAATTATGAAATAACAGAGCATGGCACTAGCTAGTTATGCTCTAGATAGTTCCGTTTGTACAACATTAACTAGCATTGTTATCTAGAGTCTATCCATGTTAGTCTGGCTAAAACACTTTATTTTACTGGTTAGCACTTTATATACTAGAGCTGGGGCTGTCAGCTAATGGGGTATTCTTTTAGCTTTGCTGGTTTAGAGGCATTTGACTTTGGAGCTGAAGAACCAGGGTTCTGCTCCCAGCATCCTCTGCGTGTGAGATTTGCATAGTGATTTTGTCAGTTGCCTGCAGCATGTAGATTTATTACAACAGGTTTGAGTAGGGTTACCATATCTAATAAATAAAAAAAAGAGGACCCTCCACGGGCCCTGGCCCCGCCCATTTCCCCCACCCCTAGCCCCGCCCCAACTCCGCCCCTTCCCTGCCCTAACTCCGCTCCCTCCCACTCCCAGCCACCGGGAAAGGGCTGCCCCAGCGCTACCGGCTTCAGGGTTTGCCGGGCAGCCCCCAGACCCTGCGCCCCCGGCCGGTGCTTCCCCCGC
>NC_048299.1:17430955-17615805 GCF_013100865.1 Trachemys scripta elegans
GCCTGGCTGTTACTTACAAGTTTGAAATATGAGAAACTTGTTTAGAAAGATTTGGAGAGCATGGATTGATGTCTGGTCCCTCTTAGTCCCAAGAGCGAATAACCCCCGAAACAAAGAGCACAAACAAAAGCCTTCCCCCTCCCCAAGATTTGAAAGTATCTTGTTCCCTTATTGGTCCTTTGGGTCAGGTGTCAGCCAGGTTACCTGAGCTTCTTAACCCTTTACAGGTAAAAGGATTTTAGTGTCTCTGGCCAGGAGGGATTTTATAGTATTGTACACAGGAGGGTTGTTACCCTTCCCTTTATAGTTATGACACCCTGCAAGAAAGAGATCATATTATGAAGGGTTGCACAACTTGCTGAATGGCATCCCATTTTGGTGTCACAAGGAGGTGGAACATTTCCTGTTCTGATCCTGGCTAACTTCTGCTCCCTTTCATCATCTCCACCTGCCTTGAAGCAAGAGACAACTTATTTCTCGTGGCTTTGTCACTTGTGATAGGGCAGCCATACCAAAACTCATGCCGATCAAACCTTTCTCACTATTGTCACCATCGTGTATTTTCTGTACCCCCACACATAAAAATCACTACTCAGAGTAAAAAGATATGAAGTGAAAACTACAATGCTAAAGAAAACTGAAGTGATAGTTCAGGGGCCTATTGCCCAGGGTGGTAAGAAAACAACATAGGACAACCGGGCTGTTTTCTTAAATATCCTCACACTTAATTCTCAGATTCTAGAAACGTACACGGCGTACCAACATTCACTGCTTTTTAAACAGTTTCAAAGCTCTTATTGACAATGTGCACATGCTCAAGAGTGAGAATCTGCAGAGGCAATTCTCAATGAAGAATCAATATTTATTTTGAATGATACATGTTTCAACAACAAAAAAATCCAATAGATATCACTAGAACTGGCAAAAAAAAAAAAGTCATTCAAAATTTTTAGCAAAATTTTGAACTCAACATTTTATCCAGCTCTAAGATCAGCAGTAAACAGACTGTATAGTTTGAAGATTTCATGTATTATAGTAACCCCAAGGAGGAGCAAAAAATGCTTAAGAAATCACATCAGAGAGTGCAGGACTTCAATTCAGCAAGGTACTTAACCATATGCTTAACTTTAAACATTCCCAGAAGGGAAGCAACAGAGAAAGAGGTCAATTACCACAGAGATTTTATGCATTCTCTAAAACACAAAACACGTAGTTTTAAATACTTATATAAATTAAATAGTATGATATAAACCGAGCTTTCTATGGACAAACTGAAGATCAGCTTTGCTCACTTTTTGATATTACTACCTTTGCAAAATCTTCTCAACAAGTGTGTCTAAATATGAACATAGTGCCTGCTAAAACACATGGTTAGATACTGTTCAAAATACTTCTGAGCAATTCAGAGCACACTTAAATGCAAGAGTTACACTGGGTCAGCAGCATGCATGGTGCTTCACAAGCAAACAGAATGCCTCTCCCCTGACATAACTGCTTGCTGATTAAGCAAAATGTAGATGCTCTCAGATTGGGTTTTTTATCTATTTGTTGAACAGGATTAAGAATCTAAAGCGATAAAGTAGATGTAATGGCATGTGTATTGCAAGAACAGTTCACTTTTGATAAAATACAAGTTAAAAATAATTTTGAGAGATTTTTAAAAATATTTATTTCATAAAATTGATTACACAGAAGAAAGTTATCACAACAGTATTACGAGTGTGTGGGCTGTAGTCACTCCCTCCAAGTTTATAAATGTGTCGGAAGGAACACATTTATACACTTACAAGAATTTCCTTTTAATTTACCTGGCTTTTATATATTAACATACCCCAAAAAATAAACTTAAAATCTCACACCACTTGGAAAAATGATTCGCTTTCTTTTACCAGAGTGCCATAACTGCACAATATTTAAAAAAACACCACTAAAATTTAGAGTAAAACATTTATAGTACATTTATTTAAAACTTGGGCAAAATACCAATATAAAAGAAAATAGAGTGTAAGAAATAAAAATAAAGTACAAAACATTTTCAATCTTCAAATCCATAACTTAAGAGACAGCAAGCCCTTTTTATTTTTATTTTCACATCCAAATTTTCCTTTAGATTGAAGTACCATAGTTAAAATATTTAAAAACTAGCAAACTAATTAATTATGATATCTAAAACGGGATCTTTTAAAACGGTAGTATAATACAAAACATAGTAAATTATGTTTCCTCATAATAAAATTACACATCCTAAAAAAGATGCAGTTTTTTTTTTGCTTTCCTGCTTTGAACTGCTCATCATCCCAAGGAACACAGCTGGAAAACAGCACTCACAGGAAGTATTAGTTACTTTACACGGTGGCTGGAACAGCTAGATTTAATGCTCCAAGGACTCCGAAGCAATAAGGCATTTTACTATCCATCAAGTAAATTTATATGTAAGTTTGTTAAGGGAAAACAACTTTGAAAAATCAGTGCAGAAAAAATTTACATAAAAACATTAACTCAAAGAAGTATAATGCTTGCTTTTCTTAGGTGAATATTACGGATATCTACAGGGTTTACAATATTTTGGACTAACGAGCTATTTGCTACTTCTAGAAACCACTGACAGATAGAATTTATACTTTTGCTTAAAATGTTGCTATTGTTCAATCTACTTTTTTGTGTGTTCAGAATAATCTTTTCTAGAATATACTTCAAACAAGCCAAAACATTTTAAGCCCCCCCCCAATCAATTACATCATATTTATGTAGTACCTTCTTTATCCATCTTTGATACATTATTGCAATCCAAAAATGTTTAGTTTCAGTAATCAGGATAAAATTTGTCATTTTAAAATTAATTATTCAGACCATTCCCCAACTCATCTACCCCATAGGGTTCTCTGCTTCAGGGGAATCTGAAGTAATCTGTCAAGTACTGGGAAAACAGCAAGTATGTTTTCCACAAATCCACCCAAGTCTGAAATTCAAGACAAAGCAGTCTGTGTCTAGATAGGTCCAACTGTGCAAAAAGGGAGGAGGATGAATATAACATAGAGGAGACTACACATGAGTGATTGGAAAAAAAGTCACCAAATTCGTTCTACTTTAAATTGAACCTACGTCTCCAGAAACAACAGACTAACGTATTAACTTACCTTGTCTCCTAGTATATAAATACATTTAGTAAAACCTTTCCCAACAATCACATTTCTTGGTTTTCATATAAAAAGGATATGATTCATAATCCAGTGTTTGAGTAAGTACTCCAGTCAGAACAAACTCCGCATTATGGACATCTAGAAATATTTTAAAAATATACAAGATTAATATACTACAGAGAGCCTTCTTCACTCTACATCGCAAGGAGCATGGGGGATTAGCTGAGATACGTCCACTGACAGACCTAGAATTGAACACTGAAGAACTGGAAGACGGGCATTCTCTGTGGGATTGTTTTACTTTGACCCTATTTCCTCTATCAGTGTGACACAGCTCAAGTATACTGACTTGGCCTATCTGCTTGACCACTTGCCTGAAATGGGCCCTGATCCTGCACAAAGTTCTGTTCGAGAAGAACCCTGTAAATCACTGAAGCACCATGAGAGTGCAGTTCAGTCACTGAAGCACTACAGGAGTGCAGGGGGAGAGGGGTCTCTCCACAGGATCAAAGCTTTGGTTAGGAAAGTGTTGTGTTTTTTTTGTCTGAAGTGTGATTACTGTTGGTTATTACACTGGGTCCATATTTGTGGCTACTGTATGTAGATGTGCAAGTATTGTCTGTGTGGATCCTGCTATTGGTGTTTGGGCATCTCATGCATGCAGGTTCAGAAAGCTTGGCCAGCAGTGTCAACTGGGTCCGCACATGCACCTTGCATGTCCCAGTTCCCCAAACCCGAGGGCATAAAAGGGGGTGCAGCCCCAACTGCCACTCAGTTCTCTCTGACTGCCTATGGCAGCGAGTTGGAACTGTATACAGTCCTCCCTGCTACACGCAGCAGATTTAGAACTTCTCTGTTTATCCCCTCTCTAGTGCAGGATTAGTATTAGTGTTTGAAGTGTTCTTCTGTCCTGTTGACAAATTTATTTTCTTCAGATCTTTCAGGATTGGTACCAAGGCAATTCCCCTACCTCACAGTAAACACAGCCCCAAGTGTTTAAACCCTGCCCTTCAATGATGGCCTCATATCAGGTCATAGGTGGGTCTATGAAATGGTTTCTCAGCCTGTGGTTCTTAGGGGGACACATCTCAATGGGTGCTCCACTCTCGGTGTACTTGCGCCCCTTGTGCCTTTGTTCAGAGATTTCACATAGCAGTGTCTGTTTGGCCTGCACATATGCTACGTAGTTTCATGCTCCACACCAAACGCTGCGTATAGCGCTGTGCAGAATTGCCCTCAGTTCCTTCTCTACTGTGAAGCTCCATAGCACACAACTCCAAAGCAGAGGGGAAGGAGGGCGAATAGTGAAGCACCCATAGGGAAACACCTCTCAAAGAACCAGTTCCTGCACTGAGTAACCATTTCTTCTCGTTTGAGTAGCTAGGGGGTCACAGTTGAGGTAAAAATCAATACGGATGACTGCTAAGGTTCTCTCTCAGACTGAGGTGGTTGAGAAGGAACTGAGGATGGTTCGCCCACAGAGCACCATATAACCACGGTGTGGAGCATGAGACTGGGTAACACATGCACAGGCCAAATGGACACTTATGTGAAATCTCCAATTAAAGGCGCAAAAGGAGCAAGCGCACCTAGAATGAAGCACCCATAGGGACACTACTTGAAGAAAAATTGTGTGATTACTCTGCCTTGGAGACACTGACAACTTCAAAATCACATTTCCATCTGAAAATGCTGTACTTACTATTTAAATTATAATGATTTTATGAGATATACAAAGATCAGAAAATAAACCTAAAACAGAGAAAGATATGCAGTTTGTGCATTTGTTGCTAGTCAACTGCATTTCCTGTCTTATGAATTGGTATGATGACTAACATGCAGTCTTTTTGGTCCTGGAAGACTATTCTGCAGTAGCAGAGCTGAAACTGAAAAGCAGCAGAAAATTTGCACAACAAAATGGCAGGAAGGATAAGATAGGGGTCTGAACTAGTGGGTGACAGTAACAGGTCTGCTCAAACATCAGCAGGTAAGCAGAAAAGCCCTATGTATTTTATTTTAAAACCAAGGACATACTATTAAAAAGGTGCTTCATCACATGTGGGGTTTTTTTTTTTTTTAAAATAGACAGTACTCCTTTAACTGTATTTTAATCTATGACTGTTCCCAGTAATGGGTGTATGTACTTATACAATGAAAAATAAATACAGTAAGCAAATTATGAATTGGAATTCTATTAGCAGTTCATACGTACCTATGCCTCTGGCAAAATATTCTCGACATAAGTGAAGATCATTTTCACAGGATATCAAGATTATCGCTGACAAACTCTAAATTAAAAAAAAAAAAAAAAAACTAAATATGAGTTCAAATAAGAGAACAATATATTTTATACATCATTTTTAGAAAGCCAAGTGATACTGTACTCACTTTGTTTTGTTTGTGTTCCATAAGTTTTCGAAAAGAAGGTTGTTTGGATAATACTTTTCCTCCTGCACATTCCACAATTGCCTTCATGGTGGAAAGGCTAGGACAAATTCCAGGTGTAATGTAAAAATATTTCCCCTAAAAACAAAAATCTTTTTTTTAAAATATATACATACACATATATAAATAAAATGTAAAAAAGGGGAAAGTGAAGAGTACAACTTTTGATCCTTTAGCATCTGATATGTGTATAGTGCTGACATCCACTATAATGCAAGGGTCATTTTAAAAATTATGAAGCAGATCTTCTGCTGGTGTAAACTGTCATAGCTCCATTAAGAGCTATGATAACTTACACTAACTGAATATCTGCCCCTATTTACCTCAAATCTTTCTGTGACGCTTACAATAATGACCATAAAACCTTCAAATGGTAAATATTTTCTTAATGAATATTAAACAGCAGTTAGGTAAGGATGCAAAAAGAAACACCCCTATTTCAACCGTGTGGTTGCCCAATGGCTAGCAAAAGGACTTCTACAAAGAAAAGGTGAGTCTTATTTTCCAATTTATAACCACTATATTTCTATTTCTATCTAATTTCTATCTAGCTATCTAGTTTCACTGTCAATTTCTTACTGTCCAGTTTATAACCACAAATTTCTATGGTCTGCCAACAAAACTACAACTAGTTTTCTGCCTGCTTCAGACTGTTAATAAAGGTGATTATATAAAGTGTATTTTATCTGTTCCTACTTGCTTGCCATCTGAACTGGTAAAGAGATGCTATTTTAACTTCTTTGATCCTCCAGCCAACTTTACTTCCAGAAAAAAATTGAAATTTTACATTATTTTTGGCTTCCGAATTTCTGACTGAATTATGCCAGGTGCAAAAGGTTTTATGCTCAATCCCTAAAGAGTTATTTTGACATGCCTAAGTAAATTGGTCTCTGTTAAAACAACACTTCCACTCCAAATTTAAAATTGTTTCTTATAATGCACAATCCTGGGACAAAGTTCAGGAAAGTCATCTTTTAGATGAAGTATGTCTCATTATGTATTGCTCTCAGGACAAAGGTGAATGGTTTCCTTGTTTGCTGTGAAAACATAGCACAGAAAGGCCAACTTTTTCTTTTTCTTTACGTATAAGAATAAAACCAATAGTGATATAGATGCAGTGTATTCCAATAGCAACACTATCTGACATATGATTTTAGTAATTGTCAGGTTATTTCATTGTAAGTTTTACATGAAATATTTAGAAATCTACCTATACAAATATTCTTAGAAGAATCACATCATTCTGCTCTTAACAGGAGTCTGAAAGTAAAGTGATTATACAGATGAAACTAGCTTGCATATATGTTTTCTATTAAGAAGTCAAACTGCTTTAAAAGATTATGAAACTGCATTAAAACTTTGGTTCCAAGTGGAATTCTAATTCAATGCTAACAATAAAAATGTCACATGTATCAGCATTGTGCAGAAAACATATATGCAAGATTGTTTCCCCTATAAGTACATGTATAAATTTCAGCTAATAGCAATAACACACTCCAGGGAGTTCTTTCATTTGGTTTTAGACACCTAAGTTTTTAGCCTTTTGTGTTACTCTGCCTTCTTGCCTATACGCATGCCTACCAGGAAAGCTGTCTTATTACTTAAGCACATGTTTGGGAAAAGCATTGATAATTATCAGAAAAATACATTTAAGATTGATCAAATGAGTGACCAAGCATGTTTTGTCTTTTATTGTAGCAATGAAAAAAATATATGTATTTACGCATGTTATTAAAAAGTGTGTACCTTAAAAAGTGGAGCCACTTGTGCTCTCTTTAGAGACTCCTCTAAACTGAAGCAGAAAAGCACCTCAGCTTCTGCATCTCGGAGCATGAAGTTCTGCTCATCTGGAAAAGAAAATATACACGTTACAAATGTGACAAAGGAATAAAAGATGTCAACATAACCCTTTACCCAGATTCAAACCTTATTTCAAATTTTGTACCATTCATTTTTGATAACAATTTGGTAAAAACCTCACTTGTTTTGGTGTAACATGAGCATAATCTCATTGCTTTTAATAAAAAACTGCCTTTTATTGAAGTCAAGCTACTAAACAATGTTGTCCATTTAAAAGTCACGACCCCTGTATAAAATGTGTTTTAATTATAATTTAATTTTACTATTATTGAGGATCAACCAAAATTACTGACTGACAAAAATTCTTAATATATTTCTGTATTTTTGCTGTGTTTACTTTGTAGATTTCACAGCATTTTCTATCCTATATGGGCCCCATAACTTCTGTATTGGAGAGCTTCAAGCCACATTAATGCATTTATCCCCATTTATGAAAAGGTTGTAGAGCAGTTTTTAAACGAAGGGCTGGAGGAAAGCTGACAGGGGTGGAGAAGCACATGGTTTGGACAGAGACATCCCTAGGGGAGGATCTATAAATGGAGATTCTCTATGTCCTAGTAAGGAGGAGAGGATGGAAGATGATAAAATATGCAGAGGATATGATGAGAAACAGTTACATGAAAAAAAAATCCCATTCAATTACATCATGTAATGGCAAACAGCTAAAAAGTGACAAGTTTTTATATTGCTATAAAACAGGCATCACAGAAACTTGGTGGAATGAGGATAATCAATGGGACACAGTAATACCAGTGTACAAAATATATCAGAAGGACAAAACAGGTCGTGCTGATGGGGAAGTGGCACTGTATGTGAAAGAAAGGGTAGAATGAAATGAAGTAAAAATCTTAAGTGAACCAAACTGTACCACAGAATCTCTATGGATAGTAATTTCATGCTCGAATAATAAGAATATAGCAGGAGGGATATACTACCGACCACCTGACCAGGGTGGTGATAGTGACTGTCAAATGCTCAGGGAGATTAGAGACTATAAAAATAAACTCAATAACAACGGGGGATTTCAACTATCCCCATATTGACTGGATACATATCACCTCAGGACAGGATGCAGAGATAAAGTTTCTAAGTGGAGCACAGGATATGATTAAATAGGTGAATATAGCTGGACCGCCTGATAATATGACCACAATATAATTAAATTTAACATCCCTGTGGCAGGGAAAACATCACAGCAGCCCAACATGGTAGCATTTAATTTCAAAAAGGGGAAAAGCATTTAATTACACAAAAATTGACAGGTTTCAGAGTAGCAGCCGTGTTAGTCTGTATCCGCAAAAAGAACTTGTGGCACCTTTTTTTTTTAAACCATCTCCCCCTCCCCCCAGAAAACCCCAAACAAACCAACCAACCTAGACATCTAAAAAGCAGCAGAAGTGCAAGCGGATGAAGCACTAGTTAAAATTATGGTTGGTATGCCGAGAACAGAAATAAAGAAAAGGGAGGGAGGCTTAGGAAGGCTTTAAGTAATATTAGTGCATACTATGCTATTTGATAATTCAGAACATTTAAAACAAAGGAATAATGTTATTAAAAGTTAAGAAAAAAGGAACTAGTTTTCTTTCCTTTGGGTGAAGTAATTGGTATTAAACCATGCGGAGAGCTGAAGGCAAAGGGCTTTAATTGAAAGAGAAAAAGTTAATAGAAAACCAAAGTGAATTTTGTTCCTATGATACCACTACACTGATAGCAGAACCCTTCTTCAACCATGAAATATTTTTTAAAAATTAAACATTTTGTCGGTTCTAAAATACAAAACAGACTGCTAAGGTCTTAGCTGTCAACTATGTCTGAAGAGAATTATGTTTGAATTTTTACGTACAATTTATTCAGACCATAACTGAATGCCTAATATCACATTCCACAATAGTGGTCTAAACAAAGTCAATCACAAAAAAATATGTTTTGTTCAAATAGAATTACCACCCTTGCATACTTTTTTAAAAAATATTGTTCAGTTTATCTATAGGAGTGACTCTAGTATTCACTTACCAACAAATTTCTGGCATTTGAAACACTCTTCTAACCACTCCGGAGTTACTATGTGCTTGACTACTGAAATTGCTGTCAGGAACTTTACAGTACGGGTCACTTTGCTGGCAACTAGATGGGTGCATTTCTGTGCAGACTCTGCTACTTCACCCCCAAGAATGTAGAGTTTCTGAAAGTCAGAATCATAGAATTATAGAAATGTAGGGCTAGAAGGGATCTTCAGAAGTCATCTAATCCAGTCCTCTCTGTTGAGGCAGGACCAAATAAACCTAGATCCTCTAGATTACCTAATCTGTTCTTAAAGACCTCCAATGATGGGGATTACACAGCCACCCTTGGAAAACTATTCCAGTGCTTAATTATCCTTATAGTTGGAAAGCTTTTCCTACTATTTAACCTACATCTCCCTTGCTGCAGATTAAGCCCATTACTTCTTGTCCTATCTTCAGTGGAGATGCAGTACAATTGACCCCTTCATAACAGCTCTTAATATATTTGAAGACTATTAGGACTGCTCCCTCCCCCCCACCAACCAAGTCTTCTTTTCTCAAGACTAAACCTTTTATCTTTTCTTTTTTAAGATTACATTAATAAAAACATTAAAAAGGATAAAGTGGGAAGCATAAAGCAGTTATCAAACTATTGCATCCCAGAGGCTGCATTAGCTGCTATGGAGTTCTATAGCGATGCTCTGTTGATTGCTAGTGGTGGTGGTACTAAGGAAGGCAGACTCTGTGACACCCCAGAAAATCCTCCTCATATCATGCTTACTTGGACGATGTTCAGGCAAAACTATCTGGGCCTGAGGGAAGATGTGAAAGTTTCATTCCAAACCAATTGAACACCCCAATATTCACCTCCTATAGGGCACATATATGAATCCTATAAACGTTAAATTGGTACATCTATGAAGTGCACACACTTTAAAAAACACCTATTTATTTTATGTAGGAAGTTTCAATGTTTACAAATCTATGCCATGTAAATATCAAAGACAAAACAACTGTAACAACAGGGAGCTTTTGTTTAGATAAGTAACCTCCATTTATACTGTATAATGTTTATCTGTAACTGGAGGTTCTTCTAGAAGTGTGGTCCCTATCTGTATTCCACACATGGGTATGCATACACACCATGCGCCTGAGTCTGGAGATTTTCACTAAGCAGAGTACATTGTTCCACACATGCACAGTTCTCCTCATGCTCTGAACCTAGGGTATATATGGGAGGCGGTGCAGACTGGCGCCTCTCCAGTTCCTTCTCCTACCACAAATCCAGTTATGATCTACAGCAGAGGGGATGGAGGAGAGGTAGTGGAATACAGATAGGAACCGCACATCTCAAAGAGACTTTAGTTACAGGAAAGTACCCTCCTTTTCTTCTTCCAGTGATAGTTCCTATGTGTATTCCACATGTGGGAGATTAGCAAGCAGTAGTCAAACAGGAGATGGGTGCAAGGATGCAGAAATGATGGCTGACTGTAATACTTCTGTCCTCATAGTTGCATCTGTAGTAGAAGACTGGACCAAAGCGTAATGTTTTGTGAAGGTGTGAAAGGCACTCCAGATAGCTGCCCTATATCTCTCTTGTAGAGATGCAGTAGTCTAGTCTCATGTACATGCAGTAGAGGTTGCTTGTACTCTGGGGGAATGGGCCCTCACCCTCTCTGGGGCAGGGATGTGAGCTAGCTGGTAACAAAGGATAATGCAATCAGAGATCCATTTAGAAAGTCTCTGTGCAGATATAGCTTAACCACCCAATCTCTCTGCTATAGTAAACAAAAAGTCTAGGTGTCTTTCTAATCACCGTTTTTCTTTGCAGATAAATGCCTGTGCTCTTAGGATGTACAGAGATTGAAGCTTTCTCTCTCCTCATCAGAGGCATGCAGTTTTGGGAAAAAGTATCCGTAAGTTGGATGATTTGATTCATGGGAAACTCTGGAATTATTTTGGTGATGCATTTTAGGTGGGGCCAAAGAGAGACCTTTTCTTTATAGAAGGCAGTATATGGTGGATCTGCCATCATTGTTCCCAGCTCGCTGACTCTCTTGGCTGATGTGATGGTGCCTAGGAAGGCAACTTTCATTGACAGATGGGACATAGAACATGTGGCTAAAGGTTCAAAAGAAGGTTTGGAGAGAGAAGAAAGAATGAGGTTGAGGTCCCAATGAAGAACTGGCTTCACCAGCAGTGGGAAGGATCTAAGAAGTCCTTTCAGGAATTTAGTCGTCATGGGAGGAGGGAAGATAATGTTAGACAATAGGACAACCACACTATCTGGATATCCTGGGACCAGATGATTGGGAGGAAAGCATTGCCCGCAGGTGGACTGCTCTTAGTTCCAGTAAATGGATAGACACCCTGGACTCCCCCAGGGGTTCAGATGCCTTATGCAGTATGTTTGTCCATATGAGCTCCCCAAACTAAGAGCGAGGCATCAGTAGCAATCGTTGCCTCAGTTGTAGGTGTGAGCAAAGGAGTCCCCACTCAAACTTTCTCCAGCTTCGTCCACCAGACGAGAGAGGCCAGAAACTTGGATGGACCAGTTATTCTGGCATTGAGATGGACTTTTTCTGGTGAGAAGATGGACTGATTTTGCAGGCAACAAAGATGAAGCCTGGCAAATGGTGTCATATGTGTGCATGTGACCAAAAAGGGAAAGCCAAGTTCTGACTGAAGTCAGAGGTCAGAGAATGACCTGTTTTATGAGCTCTTCCATCGCATGGAATATCTTGGTAAGTAAATAGGCTCTTGCTGTAGTTATGTCCAAGGTCGCTCCCATGAAATCTATGGACCTTGTGGTGGTCAAAGTGGACTTTTCTTGGGTGACACAAATTCCCAAGGAAGATAGTAAATGGAGCAGGAATTGGGTAGCCAATTGGACTTCCTTTATGATCTGCCTGTCTGTAGCGGGGTGGTCACCCCGCTCATGACCTGAAGGGCTTAAAACAGCCCTGGGAGAGGGCTGGGGTGGGGGAAAAGCTAGGCTGATTGGGGGAAAGCAGCCACAGGTGGGGCTACGCCCCAATCAGGCCATGGCTGGCCCTATAAGAGGGCTGAGGGCCAGAGACTGGAAGACACTCTCTCTCTAGCTTTTTGAGACAGAAGGACCTGGCTGCCTGGGAGCTGAGAAGGGTACCTAGGGTGGAGCAGTGCTGGGGAAGGGCAGTGGGAGATGGGGAACTCCAGCCTAGAAAAACCCCAGGCTGCAGGCCTTGGTAAAGGGCCTACAAAAGGCAGCCCAGAGATAGGCAAAGGCAGCAGATCCTAACCCCCATGCTGATGAAGAGTGGTTTACAGACTGCAGTCTGCCCCAGTGAGCAGGGGCTAGATGATAACTGGCAGTAGCCACTGAGGCAAGGTAGGGATAGAGGGTTGGGGGTTCCCCTGGGAGGGGAGACCCAGAGAAAGTGGGTTGCTGCTGGGGGCAGAACCCTGAAGTAGAGGGACACCGGGGCCAGTGGCGTGCAAGTTACTGGCCTGCAGAAGGCGCTCTGGGTTGGAAAGAGCTAATTCCTGAGATGACCAGCAGGAGGCGCTGCACCAGTGAGTCATTGCCCCGCCACACTGTCATAAGCCAGTTGTTAAGTTACAGGAAGATGGAAAACCAACTTCCTCTTATCCAAGCTGCCACCACTGAAAAGACTTTTGCAAAGACCTGGGGTTCCGTAGCTAGGCCAAACTGGGCTCTGCATTGGTAATTGTCTTCACCAAAGAGGAACCTTCTGTGGGATGGGTAAATGTCTATATGAAAGAATGTCTGTGTGAAAATTAAAATTCAGCATGGTCACACTGGCATCAATAATTCCCTGCATTGAAGAAGGCAAACTATTTAACAAACAGTTTGCCCTCTTACAGAGAGGGAATTATTGATGCCAGTGTGACCATGCAGAATTTTAATTTTTTGGATGAATAATATATTTAGTTGGCCTAGGTCGAGAATCAGACTCCATCTCCCATTCATTTTGGGGACTAACAAGTATGGGGAGTAGAATCCTTTCCCTTGATGCTGAGAAGGAACTCTTTCTATGGCTCCCTACTGTAGAAGGGAGTCCACTTCTTATGCAGAATTTCCTCGTGTGACTAGTCCCAGCAAAGGAGCCAGGAAGGAAGTTTGGGGGTAGGGATTGATAGAAATGTGATCAGATAGCCATAGTGAATAATTTCCAGCACCCATTTGTCTGTTGCGAAAGCCCTCCATTTGTGGGCAAATCTATGTTGCGACCCCTGAACCTCTTCAAGCTGTATCTGGAGCTTGGACACCACCCTTTGTAGGAGCTACTGATATTGCCTCTAGTCATCAGGCAGAGATGGTGAAGATGGCATAGCTGCCTCATCTGGGAAAGACAATGAAATTGCTCCCAAAACCATCAGAACTGTTGGATTCAGTTCAGCTCAGTCTTCTACATATTCCAATGGAGCCAGCTGGTGTTGGCCAAGAAATGGCAAGTAAGGTTCATGTACTGATTCTGGGTAATGCCAGTATGAAGGCTAAACCGGCTGAGGAGAACCCCATAGCACTGGGTACCACCTGTTTCTCAGAAAGGCCTATTTTGATTGTAGGATGGAACTGCTCTCTTTAGGCCCGTTTCTGCATGACAGGGTAGGGGCTCTTCTGAAACCTCTAACTCATCAGATGAAAATGCTGGATCCTGAACTTCTGGCAGAACCAGTGATACGGTACCCAGGTTCAAGGGTGGGAGAGGAGAGAGACCCCATGACCGCAGAAGAGGAAGCTCTTCTGCATCAATTATGTCTGTGAATAAAGGCAAACCTCAGAGTAGTGGGGAGTGAGGATATGGGAGAGCAAAAATGTCCTCCAGAGAGACATAGGTCTCGGACCATCTTGGGGTATGGGGAGAATCAGCTGGTGGGCCTGTCGGATCCAGTGTTTCCCTGGTCACATTGGAAGTTGGACTCAGACATGTGTGTACCCATATGTGGAATACACCTCACTGGGCTAAAACTTATGAGGGAGGTCCTCCTCTCTGAGAGGGGTGGGGCTTAGGACACACCCCTCTCAGAGGCATCTCCCATTGGCTGGCTTAGACAGGGAGCCATTTAATGTGTTTGCTTTTCTGACTCCCATTCTGAGGAGCCTATCTCTCCCCATGCATTGTATAAAGAGCCTGAGCATCTAATTCAGGCTTTGGGAATCCCAGGTATTTTCTAGGCATGGTTAGGCATGTTGAGGCTGAACATCGCCACACCTAAATTCATTTCTGAATCTAGCTCCAAGTATGTAGCAAGGTTCAAAGAGGGACTGGACTTTTATATGGGTAACAAGAATATCCAGAGTTTTAATAGTTAATAAGTTTTGGAAGGGATATAAAGCCTCATGCTTTAAAATTTAAAACAATGTCTGTGAAGAAGCAGGATTAAACATTCATGGGAGATAGACAACACAGAGTAGGCAGATATGGGGTAATCTCGCACCTTCCTCTGAAGCATCTGCTGCTGCACAGAGTCAGAGACAAGATACTGCACTAGATTGACCTTGGGTCTGATTCAATATGGTAATTCATACGTTCCTCGCCTGAACTTCGTCATTTGGTTTGCTATTGGAGGTACTGAAGGTATCCTCCCCTCTTTGACAATGAACATTAGGAAAGAAAAAATAAGACACAAGCATGAAGTACCTGAGTAATGCTAACTTGGATATAACTAGCAAATAAAACTCAATTTACCGAAAACTATACTCTCTACTGTTTTAAAACCATTCCCTACAATTTTCTCTCTTTATATCTATTAGGCCTATTCTGATAAAGGCTTGTAGCCCCAAATTAAACTTGATGTATTAGGGAAAATAATCTAAAGTTGCTAAATGTTCCAAAACATTGTGCATAAGTGACAAATATGAAAGTCACCTTGATATACTGCTGGACTTGTGTTGGCTCAAATCCTGTGAAGAGCACCATTGGGGTCAATTCTGGTGAGAGCTTTTTAGTAGGTGGTGGTATGTCCTCAATTCTACAAAATAGAAAAATACAGGACATCATGATAACTGGGACCAATGTTTTTATTTTAAAACCACTGAAGCACAATCTTGCAAACTTTTACTCATGGAATTACTCGCACAAGTAATGGTTTGCAGGATTTATGGCTTTATGATAAAAGGTTGCCAACCTGAGAACAAGATGTGTTTAAGTTGGTACAAGGGACAGAATGAGCACAGTCCTGACCCAGTGGAGGTCAAACTATCTCCACAAAAGGCTTCTTAAGCTGCAGTGCTTTTCCAGAAACATATCCGATACCCTGGCCACTTTTCTTATTTACACTTTCACCATTATAAAGGACTGTAGACTTTACACAGTGAATGCAGAATGATTCCCTAGAGAAAAATCACCAATGTCAAACCAATCATCCAGCATGATTTTAATCTTAGAGTTAATATAAATGCTTAACAGGCAACATATTGTTTGTGCCATGAATGCTAACCCTTTAGAAATCTCTGCTCAACTGCTGGGCCCAGTTTTGGAGACAAGGTGAAGAAATCTCTCACAAGATGTTGTAGTCTCTGATTCATAAAAGACTCATAAGCTCACTTTTTAGTTTATTTAAAAAGATGCCTTTGCAATTATTATGTTTTTATGTGAATATGTTGTTTCCATTTCACTTTCTCTTGTCCATTCTCTCTTCTCCTCTCAACCTTTTCTATGTTCCATTGACTTTTTAAATCCTTTTTTCAGTTTTGCTTTCTATTTTTTATTTTTGGATGTCTTCTACATTTTCAAATATATTGATTTCAATTACAACACAGAATACAAAGTGTACAGTGCTCACTTTATAAAAAACAAAAGAAATAGTATTTTTCAATTCACCTAATACAAGTACTGTAGTTCAATCTCTTTATCATGAAAGCTGAATTTACAAATGTAGAATTATGTACAAAAAGCCTGCACTCAAAAACTTTAGAGCCTACAAGTCCAATCAGTCTTACTTCTTTTTCAGCCAATTGCTCAGACAAACAAGTTTATTTACATTTGCAGAAGATAATGCTGCCTGCTTCTTCTTTACAATGTTACCTAAAAGTGAGAACAGACTGATTCTCACTGGTTCCAGGCTGACAGCTAATGGACAGTTTTGTGGACATTCTCTTATGTTTTTTTATAACAAAGGAAACACATGGCACTGTTGTAGCCAGCGTCACAAGATATTTAGGTGCCAGATGCGCTAAAGATTCATATGTCCCTTCATGCTTCAACCACTCTTCCAGGAGACATGCGTCCATGCTGATGGGTTCTGCTCGATAATGATCCAAAGCAGTGTGGACCGATGCATGTTCATTTTCATCATCTGAGTCGAATGCCACCAGCAGAAGGTGGATTTCTTTTTTGGTGGTTTGGTGTCTGTAGTTTCCGCACCAGTGTTCCTCTAAGATTTTTAAAAGCATGCTCCACATCTCATCCCTCTCAGATTTTAGAAGGCACTTCAGATTTTTAAATCTTGGGTTGCGTGCTATCTTTAGAAATTTCACATTGGTATCTTCTTTGTATTTTGTCAAATTTGCAGTGAAAAGTGTTGTTAAAATGAACACGTGCTGGGTCATCATCCGAGACTGCTATAACACGAAATATATGGCAGAATGTGGGTAAAATGGAGCAGAGGACAAACAACTCTCCCCCAAGGAGTTCAGTCAAAATGTAATTAATGCATTATTTTTTTAACGAGCGTCATCAGCATGGACGCATGTCCTCTGGAATGATGACCGAAGCATGAAGAGGCACATGAATCTTTAGTGCATTTGGCATATAAATATATTGCGATGCCGGCTACAACAGTGCCATGCAACAGCTGTTCATCTGTTTCAGGTGACATTGTAATTAAGAAGTGGGCAGCATTATCTCCTGTAAATGTAAACAAACTTGTTTCTCTTAGCTATTGGCTGAACAAGAAGTAAGACTGAGTGGACTTGTAGGCTCTGAAGTTTTATATTGTTCCGTTTTTGAGTGCAGTTTTGTAACAAAAAAAACCTACATTTGTAAGTTGCACTTTCACGATAAAGAAATTACACTACAGTACTTGCATGAGGTGAACTGAAAAATACTATTTCTTTTGTTTATCATTTTTACAGTGCAAATATTTGTAATAAAAATAATATAAAGTGAGCACTATACACTTTGTATTCTGTGTTGTAATTGAAATTGATATATTTGAAAATGTAGGAAAACATCCAAAAATATTTAATAAATTTCAATTGGTATTCTATTGTTTAACAGTGCAATTACTCGCAATTAATTTTTTTTATTGCGATTTTTTTTTTTTTTAGTTAATCGTGAGAGTTAACTGTGATTAATCGACAGCCCTATTGGCAACATGTAGCCATTTTTGCCAGATACAACCATCTTAATAAGTAAGGGATTCGATGGTTCCAGGCTGACAGCTAATGGACAGTTTTGTGGACATTCTCTTATGTTTTTTTATAACAAAGGAAACAGAACCCTGTGCAAAAGGAAGTTAATGAGCTTTTGTCACTGGTAGTCCGTTATTCTTACCTTGCCCGTTTAGAAGAAGGCTGAAGACTTGATTCATTTTGCTTTGGTTTCAGGGGCAATCTCACACCCTGCAATTAGACCACCATACATTTGTGTCTGAAGTAAGCACAAACTTTCTGATTAGCCATCCTAGTTTTTCTGTTTCACAATAAATCATTTAACTACTATATTTTAAAGCAGCGGTTCTCAGCCAGGGCTCCGGGGACCCCTGGGAGGCCACGAGCAGGTTTCATGGGGTCTGCCAAGCAGGGCCGTCATTAGACTTGCTGGGGCCTAGGGCAGAAAGCCAAATCTGTGCAGTGCGGTGTTGAAGTCTGAGGCTCAGAGCCCTGCCACTGGGGCTGAAGCTGAAGCTTGAGCAAATCAGCCTTGCGGGGTCCCCTGTGGCATGGGGCCTCAGGCAATTGCCCTGCTTGCGACCCCATAGCCCCAGCCCTGGTACAGGCAGGCCGTGGAGTTTTTATAGCGTGTTGGGGGGCATCAGAAAGAGAAAGGTTGAGAACACTTATTTTAAAATATATGAAGACAACTAAATCTACACGGGGATGAAAAATGTGCTAGCACAAGCTACATTTCAACTGGCACCTAGAAATGGAAGGCTGCATATCCTATTGCTGCCTACTTAGTCAATCAGTCCCTCCATAAATATTGTGGTAAGTACCAAATAGTGCAGGCACACAAGACCATATTCCTAAGTGTCTAAACTTCAATTCAAAAACTGGAAGATGGCATCAGGCTTAAGGCCAGGTGTCCGGGATACTTTAGAACTGGTTTTGTCAACTGCTGAATGCTTGAAAAATTGGAATTATTTAAAATATTTTGACAGCCAAAAAAAAGTTCAAATGAATTAGAAAGTTATTCAGCTCTTGCTTACTAAAGAGTATGGTAATAAGACTAAGATAACAAATAATCCAGAACAGAAAAGATAAGGCAAGTATTGTGTGTGCAATGTGAAATTTTATCTAAATGCCATCTGTTGTACAACTGAACTGTATATTCATTGGTGCAAACTAGAATTATCCATAAAAGCAACTCAAACATTGTGAAATTGTTAAAAGAATGACCCTGACATGGATAGGGAAATCCTAGTCTAAAAATTTTCAAGATCATAAAATAGGTTAATGTTATTATACATTGACAAAAACAATTTCCTTGCTTTTGTCAGTTTACATTACAGTCTTACTACACTGTTTATCAATATAACTTTTTAAAACATAATATTCTTAAATAAGATTACAAATGCCTTTCACTTGGTACCAAGTCCATGGTTTTGGGACTTGATATTGTGTACTCATAACAATACTTGAAACCATATGAATGGAACAATTCTGCCTTAATTTTGCACAGTATAAATATTATGCATTAAGGCCAAAATTTTCAAAGGTAACTAATGATTTTGGTTGTCCAGCCTGAAAAGTCTTAGAAGGGGCCTCAGTTTCAGAAAGTGCTGAATACTGATCCTCTGAAAACCAGAACCCTTTAAGAGGTTTCAAGTGGGCCCCCAAAATTGCTTGGATTTTGCAAAATGATTTCTTTTCTTTTTCTACTGACCTGAAGCATGAAAATAAATTAACATGGAGAACATCATCAAATACAGCAAGGAGGCTTTTTTTTAAAATATACATTTATGCCCATCCTGATTTTCATCTACTCTCTCATTCATGGATACAACAAAGCCCTAGCAATAACTATTTGAAAACACAACTGGAAGAATAAGTCAACATACCATTAGAAGCTCTGATGATACCTTCAACGGCACTCTCCAAGCATCTACAAGAGGTGAAGAAAAAAAAAAAACATATAGGACCGTGTGAGTAATTTGTTACAAAAATGACATGACACAGTCCAACATGACTGAGTATAATTATAATTGTATCCAGTAGACTAATCTTTGTGGTATACAGGATATTGTGAATGGAAATTCCCACTTACCCAGGAGGTTTAGAACTAGCTGCTGAGTAGGAGAAAGGGGGTCCTGAAGATTGAACACTGTATATCGGTTATGCTGAATCTGCCGTAATGCTTCAAAATTTCCAAGCAATATATCGCAAATCCACTGCGCGTTTACACATGGTATCCTCCATTCTTTGGCTTTCTCATACTTTAACCCAGTAGGCCTTTTTGTGCAGGGGGGGGGAAAGAAAATATACACATTAATAAAAAGGTACTTCCTTCAGTAAGTTCTAGAATACCAACATTCTCTCCTCAGCCTACCCTATGGATTTTTTTTATTGGCAGTTGCAGCCAAGTAAGTGCTTTTCCTAAGAGGTATTTTTGCTATACATGTGAATGGTTGGTGAGCTAGAATTTCTGCCCAGAACAGAAGATCTAAAATGCCTCTAGTTGAAGACCTTTTAACCAATCAGTATTAATCATTTACTTATAAATGGCCTAATAACTGTATCCTCTCTTAAAGAGAAATAATTTTACACTTAATAGCTCAAAAGTTAGCTTTCTAAACTCAGAAGTAAAAAATTGTAATTACTGGAATATAACAGGACTTAGTAATATAATTAATAAACCTGGACATCCATACTGCAGTTGTCTAGATCACTCCAGAAAAACAATAACTAAAACATAAGTGCCTTTATCATAAAATAGCTATAAATGAATAACATATAGCGACAAAGTCACTAACGTAATCAAGGATCATTTTGTAGCTAGACTGGAAATAGGTTATTGAAGATATGAATGCTGTTGAGATAAACCACTTACTCTTTACAGATGAGAACTGTGTTGCTGCGACACAGATAGCCAGTGTATTTGGCCCCTGCTAGGTAAGCCATTAGTTTGAGATCATCTCGGTCACTATCAACAAATCCTGTCACTGAGATAATCTAGTGTAGAAAAGAACGAGATTTACAATTAATAATAATAATAAAAAAACTAGGTAGTATTTACACAGATGCCCACACAGGTTGTAAATAAATAGCAGATTATTCTTCTCTAGCCTGGTGAACTTGTCAATGTATCTCAATGAAATGGAGGTTACTTATTGTAACTGGAAGTTCTTTGAGATGCATAGTCCCTATCTGTATTCCACACGTGGATACACATGCACACCATGCACCTGAGTCCGGAGATTTTAACAAGCAGTATCCGTTGGACTGCACCAGTACAGTAAGTCTCCTTGTGCTCCTGAGTGAGGGTATAAGAGGCAGTGAGGTGGATGCCCCCGACCCGGTTCCTCTTCTTACCACAACTCTAACCAGATCCAAAGCACAGGGGACGGAGGACGGGTAGTGGAATACCGACAGGGACCACACATCTCAAAGAACTTCCAGGTACAGTAAGTAACCTCCATTTCTTTGAGTGCTGGTCCCTATGTATATTCCACACATAAAAGTGAGTGGCAAGTAGTGCTCAGGCTGGAAGGGGGTGTGAGGAAGCCAGAAACAAAGATGTTTTCAGTATGGCAGATCCCACTGCTACATCTGCAACAGAGGCCTGGACTTGTGCATGGTGTCTAGGAAACATGTGTATGGAGTTCAGGTGGCTGCTGTACCTATGTCCTGAATTGGGAGTTCCTGCACAGATGACCCACTTGGATATGGCCTGACCTCGGGATCGCTCTGCAATTGCAATAGAGTGTTTTGGTGACTTTCTGATAGCTTTGGTTCTTTGCAGGTAAAAAGCCAGAGCATGTGGGATGCCAAGAGAGTAAAGTCTCTTCTCTTCAGGAGAAGCGTGGGGTTTTTAGAAGAAAAGACAGATAAGTGAATACACTGGTTGATGTGAAATTGAGAGAGGACGATGGGGAGAAATTTAGGGTGGAGGCGAATCGATACCTTTTCCTTCTGAAAGACCTCTAGGGAGGATATGCCATGATGGTTCCCATTTTGCTGACCCTTCTGGCCAAAGTGAGGGCCACTAGAAACACCACTTTCATGAACAGGTGGGACATGAAGCATGTCACTGAAGGTTCAAATGGTGGTCTGGAGAATTTTGACAGCACGGGGTTAAGATCCCATAGCAATATAGTATCAGAGGGGTAGCCGTGTTAGTCTGAATCTGCAAAAAGCAACAGAAGGTCCTGTGGCACCTTTGAGACTAACAGAAGTATAGGGAGCATAAGCTTTCGTGGATAAGAACCTCACTTCTTCAGATGCAAGTAATGGAAATCTCCAAAGGCAGGTATAAATCAGTGTGGAGATAATGAGGTTAGTTCAATCAGGGAGGGTGAGGTGCTCTGCTAGCAGTTGAGGTGTGAACACCAAGGGAGGAGAAACTGCTTCTGTAGTTGGATAGCCATTCACAGTCTTTGTTTAATCCTGGAGCTCAGCAGTTTCTCTTTGGAGTCTGGTCCTGAAGTTTTTTTGCTGTAGCAATATAGGTTTAGTAACTGGCAGGAAGGCCTCCATGAGACCCTTCATGAATTGTGTCATAGTTGGGCGGGTAAAAATAGAGTGTCCATCTACAGGAGGGAAGAAGGCACTAATGGCTGCAAGGTGGGCTTATAACAAGCTAATCAAAAGACCAAACTTCTTTAGAGAAAGGAGGTAATCTAAAACAATCCAGATGCTTGAAGTGACTGGGTAAGACTGATTGTGCTGTGCAAAGGTGGAGAAATGCTTCCATTTAGCTAAAGAGCAAGTCCTAGTCAAATCTTTTCTACTCTAGATAAGCATAGCTTGCACCAGGGGAATAACAAGAGTGTTCTACTTCCAACGCACATCCAAACACAAGGCCTTGAAGTGGAGCGAGGCCAAGCTGGGGTCTTTGATTCTGCCCCTGTCCTGCATCAGGAGTTCTGAGAAGGGTGGATCTTGACTGGAGGGTGGGCTGACATTGACAGCTCTGGGAACCAAAACTGTCTGTGCCAGCAGAGTGCTAGGAGAATGACACTGGGCTTGTGGCACGTATCTTTCTCAGGACCTGTGGAAGCAGAGGAATGGGAGGAAAGGCCTACTTGAAACCTTGTAAGTCATGGCCTATGGTTCCCCTGAAGGAATACAGGGGAAGGGGAATCTTTGTTTGTTTGTTTGGGATGCAAAGAGGTCCCAGGAGATGTGCCCCATTTTCAGAACGGGCTGTGGATTTCCCACTTGCAGTCTGCCTAGAAGTGCCTGCTGAGGTTGTCTGCTAAGGAGCTGCAAACACCTGGGAGGTATGCTGCCTGGATAGGAATGTTGTGCCTGATGGACCAGTTCCAAGCCTGACTGCTTACAGATACAGTGGGAAAGATCTTGCTTCTCCGTTCGTTTATGTAGACAATGGCAATGATACTGTCTGACATCACTTGGATATGGAAGGCCCATATGAGCGGGGGGAAGGCCTTGCATACGAGGCGGACTGCCCACAGTTGCAGTTATGTTGATGTGTAGTCTGGCCTCCTGTGGGGTCCATCTGTCCTGTCAGTGTGATTGTTCAGGAGGGTGTCCTACTCCAGAAGGGAAGCATCTGTTACAATGGTGTCAACAGAAGTGGGAGTAGAGAACCTTTTCTAGGTTCGACTGCCATATGAAGGAAGCGATGATCTTGGCAGAAATGGTCACCTTGGCGTTGATGTGGTCCTTGTTGGGCAAGTAGACTGAATTGAGCCAGGCTTATAGGCATCATAGATGAAGCCTGACAAAGGGTGTCACTTGAGTGGCCTCGCCAGGATAGGCACATTCTCACTTTAGTTCTTGGTCTGGAGGATATCAAAGAAACCAGGTTGCACATCATTTGGAATCTTTCTGCAGGGAGGAAGGAAGGCACTTGTAGAAACAGAATCCAATGTAGCCCCAATGAAGTTTAGCATTCTCGTGAGGGATAAAATGGACTTTTCTCTGTTCAGACAGATCCCCAGGGATGCAAGAAGCTGAATGAGGAATTGTGTAGCTGACCTGACCTCCCATTGAGAGCATCCTACCAGGAGCCAGTCGTCCAGATATGGAAAAACTGTACGGCCCTGAGGTGTCATCTGGGCCGTCACCACAGAGAACATTTTCGTAAACACTTTGGAGGCTGTCACTAGTCCGAAAGGGAGGACTTGGAATTGGAAGTGCTCTTGACTCACCATAAACAATAGGAACCTCCTGTGGGAGGGATGAATGTCTATATGAAAATATGCCTTCCTCATGTCGACAGCCGCAAACCGCATCTCCTGAAGATAGGGAATTATTGCTGCCAATGTTATCATCCTGAATCTCAACTTCTGAATGAAGATGTTGAGTTGCCAAAGATCCAGACGGGGTCTCTAACCTCTGTCTTTTTTGGGAATGAGGAAATACAGAGAATAGAACCCTCTTCCTTGATTCTGAGGTGGGACCTGTTCTATTGCCCTTTGGTGTAGTAGGGATTTCACTTCCTGTTGAAGAATCACCTTGTGAGAGGGGTCCTTGAAGGGGGACCGTAAAGAGGGAAAGAGAAGAACTTTATAGGGTATGCCTGAGGGATGAGCTTCAAGACCCAACTGTCTGTCATGATTAGCTCTCAACTGTGGGCAAAAAGAGTAAGATGGCCCGCAGAAGTGGCACGAAAAGGGGTATGTGGCACCAGTGATGGTAAGTGTGAATCCTAGGAGGGGGCTGAGAAGGGGTCACAATCATGGTGGTACAGAGGGCTGAAAAGCAGAGCCTCTGAGTCTTCTGTTTGCATGGAGACTTGGCAGGACATTGGTAGTAGAAAGCATGAGGAGGGGGAGTTGGTCTTGGTTTATCGGTCTGACTCTGGTGCCTCCTCCTTTGAGCTGGTATGTAGATCCCCAGGAAGTGGAAGGTCGACCTCAAGTCCTTTAACGAATGCAGAAAGTCATCAGTTTTCTCATTAAAGTGGTTTGACTTGTCAAAGGGAAGGTCCTGGATAGTATTCTGCACTTCCCTGGGAAAGCCCAAGGACTGCAAACAAGAATCCATTCTCATAATAATACCAGTGGCTAAATTTCCCGATGCTGTATCCACTACATCAACTGCAGCCTGAAGGGCTGTTTTTGCCACTAACTTGCCTGCTTTAGAAGGGAGAGGAATTGGGGTCTGTCTTCAGGTGAAAGTTTGTCCTGAGAGGCTACCAGCTTAGAATAGTTGCTGAAGTTGTACTTAGCTAGCAGGCGTGGGAATTGACAATGCAAAATTGCAAGCCACAGAAGAGAAGGTACTTTCTTCCCAAAAGGTAGAGTCTTTTGGAGTCCTTGTTTGATGGTATGGTCCAAAAGTATTGTGACCTCGTCCTTTCTGCAGCAGCCTATAGCACCAGGGAATTGGGAGCGGCGTGGGAGAACATAAATTTGGCTCCCTTTGCCTGGACAAAATAGCCCCTCTTGGCCCTGTTAGGTGTGGGGGCACAGGATACTGGGGTATGCCAGACCAACCTCACTGGTTCCAATATAGCCTTATTAACCAGGAGGGTTAATGTTCAGCCGTCAGGGGTGTGGGTCTTGAACTTCCTCTAGAGGTATTCGGGGATTGTTAGCCACTCTTTGCAGCAATTCTTGGTATTCCCTACGGTTGTTCAGTGGGGTTGGAGAAAAAGGAGACCCCGCCTCACCTGGGGAGGAGGAGGAGATTCCTGTCAGAACTGTCGGTACCTGTGGTTCTGGTTCAATATCCTCCTCGTACACGAAAGGATCCAGAGGTTGGCAAGAAAGAGACGAGTGGAAAAACTCCGGGGTGGATCCTGGGCATCTGTTATAGGGATCCCACAGTCCCCGATGGTGCCAGAAGGAGGAGCCATTTGTGGGGAACCCCAGGGGACAGAGTAACATCGGTCCCTGGGGAGGTTGTGTCTATATGTGTAAATCACCTGTTCAGACTTGGCTTTCTCCAGGGAAGCAAACTACACTTACTGCACTAAAACTATGACTATAACAAATCTAAGACTATTTACAATTTTATTTACGGGTTCTCCTAAAAACTGAAGAAAAAGAGAACACTAGAATCTGAGTGAGGCCATGTGGCAGTAAGAAAGAACCAAGAGGGCATCAATCAAACTGCCTGTTACATGCTTGCTCAGGAGCACAAGGAGACCTACTGCATATGTGTGGGCTGATGGACACTCCTTGTTAAAATCTTTGGACTCAGGAGCATGGTGCGCATGCATACCCACATGTGGAATACACCTAGGACCAGCACTGAAAGAAGAATATACAAATTAGTCCCGCTTTATAGGTGGGGAAAACTAGGGCCAAACAGTGGAATGACTTGCCAAAGGCCACAGGAGGACTCAGTGTCAGAGTTAGTACTATAGCTATGGGATTCCGATCTCACTTTTGTGCTAAATCTACTGAACTATCAATTCAGTTCCTTCTTGGGAATTATATATTTTTCTGGGAAATAATTTTTGTTCTTGGTCGCTTTTGAAAGAAAGCCACATCATTATAATTGTGATAATGAAGCCCTGGAACAGTAAATTGCCAAGATGTATGCAAGCCTTGTTTTGTAACTGTATCTTATTGCAATCCTTGGTATTTCTCTCCCAAGTCCTCATTTGTCTATCTTTGAGCCTCATATGTTGCATCATGTCTGAATTTGGAGCAGGGTCCATGTCCATGTCTTTATTAGCTGTCTAGTACACATCTGACGAGGGGAGGGGACAGAGGGGTAATTTTAAGAATCCACAAAACATATCAAATTTACAAGCACAAAAAAGAATTAAAGATTGAGAGTGTTAATTAATTAATGTCAAGCAGAAATTAAGAAACCATAAAGCAAAGAAATAAAACCTCTCCAACTACCCCCAACTCAACATGGGTAAAGTTTGAGTGTGTGGAAGAACCAAGTTACAAAATGAGGAAACTACCAGGCCTCTTGAAATCAGGCCATTAATTCTGAGAACTGGTAACTTAGTCATCTAAGGTTATGTCTACATTGTGTTTTAAAACCCCTGGTACTGAGTCGCAGAGCCCACGTCTACAGACTTGGGCTTCTGCTATGATGCTAAAAACAGCAATGTAGACATTGCAGCTCAGGCTCTGAAGCCCACCCTGGGCCTGAACATCAACAAAGCTGTATTTACCACGTAGCGCAAGACCAACTCTGTTAACCTGAGTTCTGAGACTTGCTGCCACAGGTTTTAAAATGCAGTGTCAACATACCAATAGTGACAAATGACAACTATCCAAACTACCAAAGAAAGCTATTGCTGAACTAAGAAAGGATTGCCAGGATTCCTAGGAAACATAACTTATTTCAACCGCGGTGTTTGTTTGGGCTACAGCAAACCTGAATTTCTGTACCTGTATAATTATTAAAATTGCTATTTATGCATATTAGAATATATGGGCCCAATTCTCAGATACCTAAAGTCCTTTTCTGCAGCTCTAGCAGTAAAAGGAGTCTCAGAGGACTGGAAACAGACTCCTGAGAATGCCCATGCTTAGGGCGTCTCTTCAGCAGGTATAAGGGCTCTACATCAGCATTTCTCCCACCCCCACATGCTGTGGCACTAAACTGTTCTCTCCTTCCTAGGGCCCTGAAGCTAGACTAATTTACACCAGGAACACAGCAGGACTCTAGCTGCATCAGAATATGGGGAGCACAAAAGGTAACTTCAAGCTAATTTTGCTCCCCAATATACTCCCGGCTCAAGTGCAGGACCACAGTAATTGAGACCTGGGACCAATGAGATCTGTTTCTATACTGCAAAGAACTGCACAGTGCCGACTGACTACTTGATTTCTTGCTGTCTGACCTCTAGGAAGTCCTCATCAAGTTTTCTTCACTGAGAATGCACTCAAGATTAAAGTTATACTTTAACATCCAAATTAATAGCTTGCTTTATGCCTTTACAAAGCCTGCTTCAGGCATCAATGCAAACACTAAATTCTGCTCATTGAAAAAATGTCCAGCTTTCATTGCCCAGTTAGCAGAAAGCATCCTAATATACCTATCTCCTATGCTACATGTCCCTCCTTACTTGAATTCAAAATCTTCTCCTAAAAGTTTCAGGAACTGAAACTACTGGCTTTGGCCCCAATCATGCAAACATTACTCACTGATTTCATACACAAATGTTTGAAGGATCAGGCCCTGTATGGGGAAAGTCCAATGTCTCATAGCGGGTTTTGCCATTAGTGTTAATGAAAGTGGTGCAACTAAGATGCCATCTACTGCACTCAAAAAAAATATCATTTCTCAACCTTAAGTATCAAAATCCAATCTCTTGAGTTTGTGAATGGTTAGTTATCAGTCTAAGAACAGGTTTCATTATTCTTTTTGGTCCTGCAAATTGGGATTTCCCAATACTGAGCATTAAAAACCAAAACATACAAACTGCTACAGTTGCAAGAACATCATCTATGAAGTTAGAGAAAAATGATCACAGTCTAGTGGTTAAAGAACAGGGGATCTAGATTCTAATCTCGATTCTTGCTGTCCAATCTTGGACAATTTGCTTAATCTTTGTGCCTTAATTTCTTCATGTGTAAGAGGAAGAACTATTAAAGGGTATTGTGAGGCTTAAAACTCATTAACGCATAAAACACTTTGAGATCAATGGATGGTACACACCATAGAAGTGGAAAGTGGAAAGTTCTAACTACCACTTGTAAAAACAAGAGAAAATCCTTTATTTACATGTATCTGAAGCCAATTCCACCACTGGGAAAAGTCAATTAGGTATTTTCTGGATATGCACTGGATACTGACATGCTGTCCCAATACAACAAATATTCAATACTCGGTGCAATTAAAGCTTTTAAAGAAAATGCTAGTTGTTTTAACGTCGGGTTTTCTTACGTGCTGAGAGCATGGTTTTCCTCCTGGTGGGAATGCCACTGGAAAATGAAGGGCTCGATGTGGTGGTATCATTTTCTTCTTCTTCAAGATGGAGTTCAGCCAGTGTGCTGTGATGCACCTCTTCCTTTCTCTCACAGCCTACCAACACATGTATATACAGTTAGAAGTTGTTACTCTAACTTTAATTTATATTAAAAACAGCATGCTAGGACACCCACTTAACCCATTAAAAAGACAGGTTTTGCTCTTTTGAGCTCCCAGAGGATATAATTCTTTCCCCCAGCCCCTTAGGTGCCCTCTTTCACATTACAACTCCTTCAGACATACTATGAACACTAGACCTGGGTGTTCCGGAAGATACATTTTATTTCTCTTTTAATATTAAAGATGTATTATTATGGAGGAACTGGTCAAAGGAAACTGTTACTTATTGTAATGACAGCTCTTCGAGATGTGATGCAGATGTGTATTCTACTTAGGTGTGTACACGCCCAGAGCACCAGAGCCAGAGAATTTTGCCTAGCACTACTAAGGGGGAGCAGCGCTTGCACCTCATGGGTGTAACCCCTCCCCTGGCTCCACTAGGCAGCACCGCCGTGACACTCCTCAGTTCCTTTGCACCAAAAATCAAGAGTATAGACTCCGATGCAGAAGGGATGGAGGGTGTGTTGTGAAATACACATCTGCATCACATCTCGAAGAACCACAGTTACAATAAGTAACTGTTTCTTCTTTGAGTAGATTCAGACGTGTATTCCACTTAGGTGACTCACAAGCAGTACCTGCAGTAGGTGCACTTAAACAAGGACTGCAAGACTGCTCTAACAAAGTTTGCATTTGCTCTGGATGCCGCAGTAATGACATAATGGTTGGTAAATGTATGCACAGAAGACCAAGTGGCAAACCTGCAAACATCCAATACTGAAACGTCACTTAAAAAACACCATTGACATAGCCTGTGCCCTCGTAGAGTGAGCTTGCACCCTTTGAGAGGGCATAGCTCATGTTATTTCATATGCAGTCTTCATGCAGGAAGTTCTCCACCTGCACATTGCCTGTGAAGAGACTGCTTGTCCCTTCATCCAGTCTGCATATGACATGAACTGAAAGGGCGAAGTATGAAAGGGTTTAGGCCTCTCCAGGTAAAAGGAGAGACAGCACCTAACATCCAGCAAATGAAGACACTGGTCCTCCAAGATTGAATGCAGCTTGGGACAGAAGACAGGTAAATAAAGTGGTGTCTCAGTTTCACTTGCACCAGTGTAGGTGTGGCCACAAGGTCACTTTGTCTTTAGAGAACTGCATGTAAGGAAGCTCTGCCATCAAAGCCTGCAACTCACACACTCTCCTCGTGGATGTTATAGCCACCAGGAATGCAGTCTTTTGACACGGAAGAGGAAAAAAAGATGCCACAGGCTCAAATGAAGGTCCCATCAGAGCTGCTAAGACCATATTCTGGTCCCACAAAGAAACTGGTTCTCTCACTGGCAGATGGAGATGAAGGACTCCTTTCAAGAACCATGGCATTCAAAAACACCAACCTCCCCTGGATGGGCAGATCAAATGCTGAAATCACCTTCAACAAACTGAGTGCAAGAGCTGAAGATGTAACAAGTACTCCAAGGCTTCCTGAATCCCACTCAACATCAGCTGAACCTAGACAGCCAATGATCACACCAAAAAAGTTTTCATTTGGTCAAACAGGCCAATCTGCTGGAGGGTTTCCTGCTATTAAGTTAGATCTGTTGAACAGCCTCCAAAATGTGTTCCTTCTCTTTCTCCTCCTCGTCTAACCACTGATCAACTATACAGTGAGGAGTAGAGAGCTGAGCGTGGGACACAAAGTCTGACCATGATGCTGGGTCAGAATGAAGAGGGAGAGATACAGGAGGCCAAACTGACAACACCAGAAGGTTGGAGAACCAACATTGCCTCAGCCATGCTAGAGCAATGAGGGTGATCTTGGCATGGTCCAACTTAAGTTTGAGGATTACCTGCAGGATGATTAGTATCAGAGGGAAAGTATACAGGAATTCCGAATCTCAGCCCAGGTGAAAGGCATCGGTCAGCAAGCCCGCACTGAGGCCCCATGGAGAACAGATGGTATTTCTAGTTGTCTCCCACAGCGAACAGATTGATCATAGAGATGTCCCAAAATGCAAAGATAGAACACAGGACTCTGGGCTTCAGAACCACTTGTGACTCAGGGAGAAATTCCTGCTAAGGTGATCTGCGAGTTGAATCTGAGACGCAGGTAACCAATCAGCCACCAGAGTAATGTTCTCTTTGATGCAAACCGCCAGCCTGATTGCTTTTTGACACAGCACTGTCAAGCAAGCTCCTCCTTGTCTGTTCACATAATACATTGTTACAAACAACACCATTGCAATGTGAACCACTGAGCTCCTGATATGATCTGGAAAGGCATGGCATGCATTGTAAATGACCCAAAACTCCAGAATGTTGACAGGAAACCTAACCTACTGTTCTGACCAGCAATGTGACCCTGTGTGCCCCCCTCCCCCCCCAACGTGTTGCCTCCGGAAGACGTAGCACCAGATTCCAGGAGAGGCGGGTCCGTCCGGGGAGCCCAGCCAGGCATGGAGGGTGGAGAGTACTGGGGGGGGGGGGTCAGGGTGGTGAGATAACCCCCCCCCCCCACATGTGAGAGAGGTGTGGAAAAAAGAGTGTGTGTGTGTGTGTGTGTGTGAGAGTGTGTGTGTCCTCCCTGTGTGAGCCCTAAAGCCTAAAAGAAAAGAAGATAAATAAAAAGAATCCAACTATGCAGTATTTCTTTTTAATGGAGGCTCAGTCGAATGTATGTTAATTTGAATGTTTGTACTGCATCGTTCTGATTGCCACTGAACTCGCTTGCATACAAATAATTTTACCAGGTATCCCGTATACAGCATAGGGAAATATGGTCACCCTATCCAAAGCAGCAAACCAGTCATTCTGATTTAACACAGGAGGATAGTTGATAGAGTGACCATCCGGAATCTCACATATCTGATATATCTGTTGAGGTTGCAAAGATTGAGAATCAGTCTCACCCCTCCTTTGAATGTGGGAACCAGAATGTTACGGAAATAAAACCCTTGCCTCTGGTGTTGCAGAGGGGCTGCCTCTACAACTCCCACTGCGACCAAAGACTGAATCTTCTCGAGGAGCAGTGTCTCATGAGAGGGGTCCCTGAAGAGGGATGGGATAGAAGGCCAGAGAGAAGGGATGGAAAGAACTCGGTGGCGTAACCTGATCTGATGGTGCTGAGGACCCAGCTGTCGGTGGTAATCGAGCCCCAAACAAAGAAAATGAGTCAACCTGTCTCCAAATTGGGGAGACAGGGACATAGAGGTCACAAGTGGATTGCTACCCTGGACAAAAAAGTCAAAACACAAGCTTGGTAGACACCGGGGTAGGACAAGTCAACTGACTGAACCCAGTACCCGAAGACCTCTGCCTCTTGTACCTATGACCATTTCCCCTGGGGGAGGGAAAGACTGCCCAAATGAGCACCACGAACACTGTTGATGCTGCTGCTGACTGTAAAAATGGCATCGCTGCCCCACTGGAGTACAGATCCCCAGAATGCACAGGGTAGTCCTGGAGTCTTTAAACGAATGCAAGGTTTCATCAGTCATATCCGAAAAAAGCACTCGACCATGAAAGGCAGGTCCTCAGTATCTGCAGCACATCAGTAGCAATGCCCAAATTTTTCAGCCAGGATGCCCTTCTCCTGGTTACCGCTGAGGCCATAACTCTGACTGATATATCTGCCACGTCCAAAGCCACCTGCAAGGATGTCTTGCCCACCGAAGAGCCCTCAGCTATCAATGCTCGAAAATCCTCCCTGGAGGCTTCTTGGTCTACAAATTTAGACATAGCAGTCTAATTAATAAAATCACACTTGGACAGCAATGCCTGCTGCTTTGCAATACGTGTTTGCAGGGAAGAAGAGGTATAGATTTTTCTACCCAGTAAGTCCAGCCTCTTGGACTCCTTGTCCTTGGGAACAGAGTTTTATCTGCGCTGCCGGGTCCTATCATTCACTTCAGTCACAACCAGGGAATTAGAGACCGGATAGGAACAGAAGCCCTCAAAACCCTGCATAGGTACAAATAATACTTCTCTGAACACTTCACCGCAGGTGGCACTGAAACAGAGTACTCCAAAGAACCTTTGAAGGCTCCAGGAGTGCATTGTTAATAGGGAAGGCTAACCTCCCCAGGGCAGATGGCTGGAGAATATCCAGTAGTTTGTGAGTATTCTCCGGCCAGAGGTCTGCCTGGATGCCCAAGGTAACAGTCACATGATGCAAAAAGTTCTGGTAGGCTTTTAAGGAGGAAGAAGAACAGCCTGGTAATGCTGAATCGTCGGGGGATGACGATGAAACAGTCAGCTGCACTAGGGATGAGTCCCACCCCCAAAACTGTCAGACCTGGATGGGACAACTCTGGAGGCCCCAAGGAGGACAGGTCAACTGATGCCAGAACCTCTGGTAGAACCGACATATCTGGTGATCTTGCTCTGGAATGGGATGAGGAGTGCAACCTCTGAGACCAAGGAGCATCCCATAGATTTCAGGGAGGCCACTGGGGATACACTTGGGGCGATGATGGCCAGTAGGCTCTGGGCCAGGGCCTGTCTCCGTATGATGCTGCTCCGAGAACTGTCTATGGCACAGATCAAGCGATGGAGAGCAGGAGAACTCCAACCTGGATCCCAAGGAGACCTGGGTCTCTGGGGACACTGGTGGAGCTAGTCCCAATGGTGCAAGGAGTCAGTCCAACTCATTTGCTACCCTGTAGGAAAGAGGTTCAGTTGCCAATGATGGAACTGGCACAGCCGATGCCAAATGCATCACGGTTGCATGTGGTGCCAGGAGCTGTGATAAGGTGGAAGACGGGATCTGCTGCCAAGAGAATGGCAATGCTATGGGGTACACAGGTGCCAAGGAGGTCCTTGGTGCCGGGCCTGGCAATGGCCTCAACTCTGAGTCTGTGGCAGGGAGAGATCACGCTGCATTGCTGATGGACCCTGAGATTCTGCAACACTCCCAAAAGGTGCCAGTGAGGCCACGGATGCTGTAATCCCAGCAAAGTCCTGGATAAATGGGGAGTCCAGAACTGATAGGCAGAGTGGGGAGTCTGAAACCGATTGGCTGCTGCCTGGTATGCCATTGGTGGGGAAACAGCTGGTGCCGGCACTAATGTCATTGATATCAAACTCAACGAACACCCCAGGGCCAGAACCAGAGTCAACTCTTGCAAGCCTCTACGCAGAACCAGTGAGCAGTTTGAAGGAACTGCTCCATCCCATATGCCGGAAGTGGCACAGTGCCAGTCCATACTCTTCTTAGACAAAGAGGAAGAATCTCTATAAATCTGGAACAGTCCCGACTGGTCTTATGAGACCTTTTCCTCGGCGAACTCAAGGAGGGCAAACGGCTTCTTCATCTCTTGGGAGAGATGCCAGCCCTAAAGCAGCGAGGGGCATTACTCACCAAGCCAAAGGGTGACCTCTGATCCCACATGGCCTTCAGTGCTGAAACAGGCCTCAAGGCCTGCTCAAGGAAGTGATGCTTAAAGGGGAAGGTCTCTAGCCACCTGAGTCCTTTCAGTGAACAATTTACAAACTGAACACCGCTCCTTGGCATGACCCTCACCCAAACAGGAACAAGCACCTTGTGTGGGGATCACTGATGGCGATTACCCCTCCCCCCAAACAATGAGCAGTGTTTGAACCCTGGTGAGGGCATCATCCAAGGCAACTAACTACACTAACTTACTAACACTAAGTAGGGTACTAACTATACAACCATATACAGAGAAAGCTCTCAGTAACTGAGAGGGGATTGTGATGTGAAACCAACACAACCCCCAGGTGATGAACTGAGAGGTCAGTACCACCCCTCTATGGGTACTGCTAGGCAAAGTTTTCCGGCTCTGGTGAGCTGGTTGCGTGCACACCTAAATGGAATATGTGGCTGCATCTACTTGAAGAACTCTGTAGTTAAGGTGTGTGTTCCATTCTTCACTTAAAGAGACAATCTATGAAAAATAGAGCATACCCTCGCCAAACTTACAGCACTTACTATTTGAGTAGAGAATGAATTTTCTGAGAAAGTACAGGTAAATCTATTAGTAGCTTATGAGTTAAAATATTAATTAAAAATCAGGTCCCTTGAAAATTTACCATTTGTATCAGTCTTTTCCTTGTCCCATGTGATTTTAATAACGGAACACAGACTCTTCAAACTTTCCACATAAGAAAAATTAATTGAAATCTTATTCATGGATTCTGTTCCTAGACAAAAAACTATGGTAAGATGCAGTTACGGCTAAGAGTAATCTAAGGGTAACAAATATTACAAGTTATAATTATCCCAAAACTGAAAATTATAAACCCAGGAAATTCAGAGTGGAGGTTACACTTAAAAGAAATCCAAAACATGTTAAGATAAGAAAAGCACAACTGAAGCGCTCAACCATATCTTGTACAGGCACCACACAATAACCATATGTAAGCATTTTACTGTTTGCGGTCCTAGATTAAACTAATTTTAAAGGCATGTTACACTTTATTCATGCTTTTCCTTCATTTAGGGTGCCAGAACTAGTTGTTTAAAAATTATTTATTAATTTTGATTACCCCCCCCCACACATTAATTAATAAAATAATAGTAGGACCATTTCTTATAAAGCCTATTAAAAGCTGGATTGAGAGAAACAGTGCCAGTCTACAGTCTGATTTTCTCTTGGAGCCACTGAAGCACGTATTAGGATTGTGTGCATTTATTTTTGATTAAAAATAGAATGTAAAATGTATGTGTTTCAATGCACATTAGGTGCAGCCCATGTCTCCTGGCAAATACCCAATGAAGCCTATAAAGGATTTAATGGTATAAAATTAGTTGCAATTTATATAATTTAAACATGTATGTATATTTCAGGATAAATTGGTCTGGATTTTCTGTACAAGTACAGTCTAGCTGGTAGATTTTTTTTTTTTTTTACAGTAATGGAGTTCCAAAAATGAATATAAGTTTTATACTGTGTGGTTCCACTTTATCACTTATTTTCAGTTGTATGTACAAATCACGTATCTGCTGAAATACTTACTTATAAAACAACTTCCACTTAAAAGGAAAATGGTGAATTAATGGGATCAGATCACAAGTTGTCAGAAAGACAAGCACACAGCAGGTTAAAAAAGAAATAATGAAAAAAATGTAAATATTTAATGTAAAACTACTCTAAAAATCAACTTTCTAGTCTTAAATTGCAGGATCTCATATTTTCTCCAATTCTTTGTATTGCGACTCCACACTGTGAATCTAATAACTGTTACAGTTTCACATATGCTGTCAACTTCTTTCCCCATTGGAGCTATGAAGTTATTAATAGAGTGACAAATCTTGCAGTCTTTACTGAGACAAATTCCCATAAACAGCAATGGAAGTTTTATGTTAGTGAAAACTGAAGAACTTGACCTACAGTGTGTTATTTATTCTTTACAATAAAACCTGCGAACACTGACATACTTCAGTACATGAGCATATGCCAACTTATGTTATTATTTTGCTTACCTGAGCATACATATTACTGACTTGGCTTTCACAGAGAAGATGCGTACATCTGCTTGTAAGCGTGGGGTCCACAGTGCCGCCATGTGCTTGAATGATCTGGTAAAGCATTAAAACCAAATTTTTAATTAAAATGTTTGTTAACCTAACCAGCCCCCAGTTTCAAATGGAGTCATCTGCTTAACAGACAATGTCAGTGGAGTGTTTTTACACCTTAAGTGCTGGCCTCAGTTAAAAAACAAACAATGGCATACTTGCAAGAAGCAAGTAAGTTTTGCAAACAAAGCCAAGTTCTTTCATACATCAATATGACAAGTGTGTTCTCTTGCTTATTCATCTTTAAAAACGCATTCATTCATAATGATTTAAAAATGCATTACTTGGGAACAGCTTCTCTTTGTATGAGTTTAAAAAAGACAGTGTTACCTGTTCCATAACTGGTGTTCTTCAAGATGCATTGCTCATGTCCATTCCATAATAGGTGTGTGTGCTTGCCACATGCACTGGTGACGGAAGTTTTTCCCTCAGTGGTATCCATACGGGACTGGCTCTGGCACCCTCTGGAGTGGCGCGCACATCCATGGTATAAGGGGCACTGCCGGCTCCCCCCACACTCAATTCCTTCTTGCCGGAATCTCCGACAGCGGGGAAGGAGGGCGGGTCATGGAATTGGACATGAGCAACATCTCGAAGAACACCAGTTACAGAACAGGTAACTGTCTTTTCTTCTTTGAGTGCTTGCTCATGTCCGTTCCATATTAGGTGACTCCCAAGCAGTACCAAACAGAGGCAGGTAGGAGTTCATGGACGTGTAGATTTCAACACAGCTCTGCCAAACCCAGCGTCATCTATGGCCTGCTGAGTGCGCCATGAATGTGTGAACCGAAGACCACTTTGCGGCTTTGCAAATGTCCTGGATGGGAATATGCGCCAGGAAGGCCATCAAGGACGCCTGGTCTCTGGTCGAATGGGCCCTCATGATTGGTGGCGGTGGGACTTGTGCCAGCTCGTAACACAGTGGTGGGCTACCGGCAACCCACAGGCCGCACGCAGCTCATCAGGGTAATCCGTTGGCAGGCCGCAAGACTGTTCATTTACATTGACTGTCCACAGGCACGGCCATCCGCAGTTCCCAGTGGCCGCATTTCAACGTTCCTGGCCAACAGGAACTGCGGGAAGAGGCGCGGGCTGGCCACCGTTTCCCGCAGCTCCGATTGGCCAGGAACAGTGAACCGCAGCCACTGGGAACTTCGTGTGGCCGTGCCTGCGGACGGTCAATGTAAATAAACTGTCTCGCGGCCCGCCAACGGATTACCCTGATGAGCCACGTGCGGCCATTGGGCCGCAGGTTGCCCACCACTGTCATAACAGCTCCGGATGCAGGAGATGATCCAGTTGGAAATCCTCTGGGAGGGCACCGAAAGGCCCTTCATCCTGTCCGCTGTCGCGATGAAGAGCTGGGTTGACCTCCGGAAGGGCTTGGTACACTCCAGGTACAACAGCCAGGCATGTCTGACGTCCAGGGCATGCAGCCTCCTTTCCTCACTACTGGTGCGTGGCTTGGGACAAAAACACCAGGAAGAAGATCTCCTAGTTGACATGGAAGGAAGACTCCACTTTCGGCAGAAAGGCCGGATGGGGTCACAGTTGAACTTTGTCCTTGTAGAACACCATACATGGCAGCTCCGATGTCAGGGCTTTAATCTCCGACACTCGTCTCACTGATGTTATCGCTACAAGGAAAGCGACTTTCCATGACAGGTGGGAAAGGGAGCAGGAGCCCATAGGCTCAAAGAGCAGACCCATGAGCCTAGAAAGAACCAAGTTAAGGTCCCACTGTGGCAGAGGAGCCGAGACTGGCAGGAAGAGCCTCTCAGGAATCTGATTGACATGTCATGCGAGAACACCATCTGACCTTGGATCAGTGGGTGGAAAGCAGAGATGGCCACAAGGTACACTGTGATGGAAAGAGGCCAGTCCCTGGTTCTTAAAATGAAGCAGGTAATCTAAGATAGATTGTAAGGAGGAGCATGACAAAGAGATGTTACGCTTAAGACGCCCAATAGGAGAACCTTGTCCACTTTGCCAGGTAGGTTACTCTGGTGAAAGGCTTCTTGCTTTCCAGGAGGACTTGCTGGACCTCATCAGAGCAGGTCATCAACCCGCTCTTCTGGGTTCAACCATGCAGCATCCAAGCCGTGAAGTGGAGGGAGGCGAGGTTGCGGTGGAGGAGGTGCCCGTGATCTTGGAAGGGGCCAGGGAGTGGTCACCGCTGGGTTCATCAGCGTGCTGAACCAATGTTGGCACAGCCACACTGGGGTGATCATCATGACTTGGGCCTTGTCTCTCTTTATATTTGACAAGACTCTGCTGATGAGTGGGATCATTGGGAATGCGTATATCAGACCCCCTGACCATGACAGGAGGAAGGCATCGGAGAGAGAGTCCTTGCCCAGACCCTGGAGGGAACAGAATTGATGACATTTTCTGTCCTGTCTTGTGGCAAACAGGTCCACTTGGGGAGTTCGCCACCTCTGGAAGAGCATTTGGGCTACCTCCGGATGCAGCGACCATTTGTGGTGAGAGAAAAAAAGACCTGCTGAGGCGATCTGGTCACGCCGGGGAGGTGGCAGGCCTCCAGGTGCATCACATGCTTGATGCAGAAATCCCACAATTGGAGAAGCCTCTTGACAGAGTGCTGACGAGCGTGCTCCCCCTTGTCTATTGATGTAAAACATCGAGGCTGTATTGTGCGTCACCACTCTCACCACATTGCCTGACAGATGCGGTAGAACAGGGGTCAGCAACGTTTGGCACGCAGCTCGCCAGGGTAAGCACCCTAGCGGGCCGGGCCAGTTTATTTACCTGCTGACGCAGCAGGTTCGGCTGATCGCGGCCCCCACTGCCGCAGTTCGCCGTACCGGGCCAATGGGGGCGGCGGGAAGCCGCGGCCAGCACATCCCTCACCCGCGCCGCTTCCTGCTGCTCCCATTGGCCCGGGACGGCGAACCACGGCCAGCGGAGGCCGCGATCGGCCGAACCTACCCAGTCAGCAGGTAAATAAACTGACCCGGCCCGCTAGGGTGCTTACCCTGGCGAGCCACGTGCCAAACGTTGCCGACCCTTGCGGTAGAAAGATCCCACAGGCCAAACGTACCACTCTGAGCTCCATGACGTTTATATGCAACATCATCTCCTCCACGGACCACGTCCCTTGGGTCTGTAGCTCGCTTAGATGCACTCCCCAGCCGACGTCCGAAGCGTCCGATATCAGTTCAACTGAGTGGTGTGGGCTGTCAAACGGAACTCCTTCCAGGACAGCCTTGGGATCGGTCCATTATTGCAGGGAGGTAAGTATCACCGGTGGGATGGTAATGATCTTGTCCAGGTGATCTTTGGGCTGGAAATATACAGTTGCCAGCCTCTGCTGCCAGGGTCGCATTCTGAGCCTTACATGGTGGATGACATACATACATGCTGCCATGTGGCCCAGCAGATGCAGACATACCCAGGACATGGTTAGAGGGAATGCAGAGACCCCTGCGATGAGGTCCATCATCGTCTGGAAATTCTCCTGCAGCAGGAAAGCTCTGGTGCAGGTGGAGTTGAGCACCGCTCCAATGAACTCTATCCTTTGCATTGGAACTAATGTTGACTTCTTGTCGTTCACCAACAGGCACAGGGACCAGCACATGACCTGTAGCACCGCGATTTCCCTTTGGACTTGAGACCTGGAGCGGCCTTTGACCAGCCAGTCGTCCAGATACGGGTATATTTGAATACCCCGATGCCGGAGGTAAACTGCTACCACCGACATGCACTTGGTAAACACACTCGGTGCTGTCACTAGGCCAAAAGGGAGAACCGCAAACAGGTAGTGGTCCGATCCCACTGTGAAGCACAGGAAGCTTCTGAGTCCTTGGAAGATCGCTATATGAAAGTACACATCCAAGTTGAGGGCAGCACACCAGTCTCCTGGATCCAGGGAGGGGATGACGGGGGCCAGGGAGACCATGCGGAACTTTAACTTCTTTAGGTATTTGTTGAGGTTTCACAGATCCAGGATGGGTCTTAGAGCACCTTTGGCCTTTGGGATTAGAAAGTATGTGGAATAGAACCCCTTGTTCCTGTACTTGCGAGGAACTTGCACTGCTACCTTCACCTCCTGTGTGAGGAGACTTTCATGAGAAGGGTCCCTGAAGAGGAACAAGGAAGAGGAGTGGGAGGGGAGGTAGAAAGAAACTGGAGGGAATAGCCCCGGGCCACTGAGTTGAGGATCCAGCGGTCCGAAGTTTATTGTGGTCCATGCAGGGAGAAAAAAAGAAAGGCGCTTTGAGAAACATAGGGGGGATGGAGCCGGGTACAGTCTGGTTGGTCGCCCTCAGCTGCACCCTCAAAACGCCTGCTAGCCACCCTGCCTATTGCGGGAGGCGCCCGATTGGGTAGAGGGCGGAGGTTGGTGGCTCTAGCGACATTTGTAACCTTTGCTCATCTCCTGCCTGGGTTGGCTCCCTTGACCCTGGGGCTATTGCAGCTTGAACTGCCTACGGGCCAGACCAGGGATGTAGAGCCCTAGGGTTTTCAATGTAGTACAGGAGTCCTTCAACCCGTTTAATTTATTGTCTGTTTGCTCATCAAACAGCACTTGGCTATCAAAGGGAAGGTCCTGTATCGATGGCTGGGTTTCTGTCAACAAGCCCGAGAGAAGGAGCCAGGACACTCTCTGCATTGAGATGGCTGAGGACATGGTGCATGCCGCAGAGTCTGCTGTGTCCGAGGCTGCTTGCAGGGCTGCTCTGACTGCAGCCTTGCCCTCATCGAGGATCACCCAGAACTCCTTCGTGGTCTCCTCGGGAAGCGAATCCTCAAACTTGGCCATGGCTTTCCACATATTGAAGCCATAGCAGCCAAAGAGGGCTTGGTTCTTGGCCATCCTCAACTGGAGGATGAATAAACTTTGTGTCCGAGCAAATCCAGCCTCTTTGAGTCTTTATTCTTAGAAGTAGCTCTTGGTTGGCCTTGTCTCTCCCACTCATTAACCGTCACTACTACTAGGGAGCTTGGGGCCAGGTGGGTATATAAGGACTTATGACCCTTAGCCAGCACAAAGTACTTTCTTTCTGTCCTCTTGGAGATGGGGGGCAGGAATGAGGGTGTCTGCCACAGGGCATTTGTGATCTTAGACAACCCTTCATGGAGGGGCAGAGCCTGGATGGTGTTGTTGATCAGAGGACATTGAATAGGGAGTTCAACGGTTCCTCCAGCTCCTCTGCCTGGAGCTCCAAGATAGAGGCAACTCTTTTCAACAGTTCCTGATGAGCCTTAGCATCATCTTGAGGAACTGGGTGAGGGGCCCCCAAAATTGCCTCATCAGGCGAAAATGAGGAAGAAGCTGGTGCCATGGGTTCTGACACGTCCATTAGTGGTCCAGCTGGCTGATCCCCGTGGTCCGCATGAGCCTGAGGGGTTCCTGTTTCAGGAACGGCTGGCTCTGGGGGAGGGCGGGATACTGAGGCCGATAGTTTGTCCAAGGCCCCTGCCACTGCCCTGAGCCCTTGGGATGGCTGGGTAAAGCCCCGTGGGTTACATGGGTACCAGGCAGCTGGCCACTGGCCCTGGGGCAGTTGGTGGTACTGCCGACATCAAGGGGACCACCGGTGCCGGGTTTTGGCACACTAGCAACGATTCCTGTCCGGTGCCAGAGGTCGAGGCCGAGTGGTTGCTCTTAGGTGACCATGAGCAAGTAGATTGGCGATCCTAGTCGCTGCAGTGCCAATCATTGTGCTTGGAAGGGGAACTCTCCACTCGGGACGAGTGCCTTCCGCGGGTCCTTGGAGACCGACAGTGTTCGGCGGATTGGCGACGGCGTTCCAATGATCTACACCTCATGCTGTTCAACCAGTACCAGGATCTGGAGTGGGAATGGGAGCTGCAGTGGGTCAGTCTCTGGGAAGACCTTCCTCCCGACCTAGGGGATCCGTGTTGCGATGACACGTACCAGCGAGCCGACAACTGGTGACTCTGCTCCTGAGACCAACTGTCTTGGGCCCACAACCAGTGATGAGCCATGGGTGAAGCAATGGACTGGGTCTTGGTGCTACTGATGCTGGGAAGGGCGGACTTTTATAGGCCTGTGCCAGGTCACCGGCGAGGTGAGCCTTGAGTCCTGCAGGCGGTGCCGTGAGTCCGGACATTGGTGAGGGCTTTGCCAAGCCTGCCTCTCTGCCTTCAATGCCTGGTGGCCCCGCGTGGGCAAGCACTGGTGGGACATCCCCCACGATGGGGAGCAGTGCCGCTGAGATGGTGACCTGTAGAAAGGACCAAAGGTGGGTTTACCCTCAGACCAGGGTACCGCCGTAGCTGGTGTGGACGGCACCGGTAGCACCAGGATATCCTGCACTGCCTGCAGGACCTCTAACTGACGAAGGCCCTCGTCATTGTCCAGCGTGGCAGGCATGGGTTGGGTGGGCTGGACTGCTCGACCTGAGCTGGGGCCCGACTCCCGGTAGGAGGTATCGAGCTGCCCTCCTCGGGCCTTGGCTCCCCTCCTACCCTCTCCTTCCCCTTGCGGGATGTTCCTCTCCTGGTCTTCTCTTGCCATTTGGCAGGTGCTGGGGAGGGGGATCGGCACCAGTCCATCGACGGCGCCAGTGGGGCTCTCCGCACTGATGCTGTGGTGCTCGGGGCAGAGTCGGACCTCGACTGCTCCAGTGTCGGAGTTAGAGCTGACTCCATTAAGGAGCACTTTGAGACAGATGTCTCTCTTCTTCTTAGTCTGAGGTTTGAAGGACTTGCAGATACGGCTCTTGTCACTGATATGCAATTCGCTGAGACACCTTAAACAACTATTATGCGGATCGCTGATGGGCATCCATTTCTTGCAGCAAACGCAGGGCTTAAAGCCTGAGGACCGAACCTAGACTAAGTCCCATTTGGGACCAACCAAATAAATCACTCTAACCCTAACACAGTAAGGGAAACTGAACTATGTACAACTATTTTACAAGAAAAGTTTGAAACACTGAACAAAGTGAAAAAAGCTAGCTGAAGCAGCAGATGTTACAGAACAGCACTGGTGGCAAGAAGGAACTGAGGGTGCAGGGAAGCCGGCGGCATCCCTTGTACCGCACCATGTGCGCACCGCTCCAGAGGGTGCCAGAGCCGGTCCCCTACAGATACCACTGAGGGAAAAACTTCCAGCACCGGTGCATGCGGCGAGCACACACAGCTAATATGGAATGAACATGAGCAAGCACTCGAAGAACTATTAGTATTTGAATGAAGGGGAAGAAACAGACTGTAGTTTACACTTTTTCGCTGAACCATGAAAGATGCATTCTCATCTTTAGAAGTATTAGAAAAACAAATATGTAATAACTATTAGTACTCTTTAGAAAATTGAGCAGTGTGTGTGTGTGTGTGTGTGTGTGTGTGTGCGCGCTTAGCTATAAAATTAGCTTACAAAATCATGCAATTCAGCCTGGATAGTAAACACAAAGTCTCTACAGAACATTCACTGTTAGAATTTAGCATAATAAAATACAGTTATGTGGTAACTTTGACTACAACCTGTCCAGCAGAGGCTCCGAGAAGATCAGCCTCCTCTCAATTGGCAAAACCCCACCCTGTTCTTTTCTAATATTTATTCATCAGCATAGGTGAAAATACACCTCTACCCCGATATAATGCAACTCGATATAACACCAATTCGGATATAACGCGGTAAAGCAGTGCGCCGATGAGGGGGGGCGGGGCTGCACACTCCGGTGGATCAAAGCAAGTTCAATATAACGCAGTTTCACCTATAACACAGTAAGATTTTTTGGCTCCCGAGGACAGCGTTATATCGAGGTAGAGGTGTACACTCCTCTCCCATTTCATTCACCTCTATCAGATGTGTGCTTCACAACCTACTTAGGCCCATTTAACTGCTGAAGTTATTACATGTGCACAACTTTATTTTTTTAAATAGTGATGTAAAATGCAAAAAAAATATGATAATGCAACATTAAGATTGCAAAGTTTAAAAACACAAAAGGCCAGGAAATGCTAAATCATGCTGCCAATAGCAGCATTAACTGAGCAATATTGCATATGTTGCATTTTCTATTCCTGTTTTGTCTCGTTAACTCTGTAGCTTAATATTATTGTTTATGTCATAAGATAGATAACAAAACATCTGGAACGTGTAGCACAAAGTTTGTAGTGGTTTTAAAACCACAATACTTGCAATCTTTGATAAGTAAAATAATTAGAAAGCAATCATATTACATTTTGAATAAGGTGAACCTTACCCGTTTCCAGGTCGCTAACAGCTGTTTGTCAGACATCTGTTCTGGGTAATCAGCAATTGCAAAAACACAGCCCAACAGGAAATATTCTTCTGGAACTAGAACAGTTTGCAGATGAAAGAATAGAAAATTGTTAACTAAAGCAGTTTGGAGGCTACCATTTCAGACCACATTTGTTATATTAAAAATTTCCCACTATCAGCTATGGAATAAATGAAATTTGAATTTTTTCTCTTTCTTTCTTTTTAAAGAATTTAATGCTCAAAGGCTCTAGAATTGGACACCCTGGACACTGAAGTCCTGCTTCTCTAGAATACAGCTCAAGAAGTGTTTCCCCCCAGTGTGAAATGAAAACTAGGTCAACCAAGAATTATATGCTATTCATTTCATATAAACCACCACCAGTGAAATGGAAAAAACTTTCCAGCTGATACCAGGATGGGCAGGAGCTGAAACAGAAATCTAGATGTGAATGGTAACAATATCAATTTCTCTCATGACCCATCTAGTTTCCCAGCCTTTGGAATATTCTTCCCCAACCTCTCTCTTCTTGAAAATTTCCCACTCTACCTCAAAAAGTAAAGTTGTGTTTTGCTTTTATATGTACAGTACATATAGACTAGATGGTAGTGGCGAAAAACACAAACCAGAAACTAGGACGATCTCAATGCTTTCACCTTCCATCAAGTACTGGATAGTCCCTAGTTTATAGTATATTATATTTTTGATCAAGAACAAATTTTAACCCAACAAACATTTCATATGATTGGCCATCACTTTCAGGATTATAAATCAATCATTACTAACTCTCTATGGCTGGATCATGTCCAAACAGCTGATGTTGTTGCAGCTGTGGCTGCTGGTGATGTTGCAGTTGCTGGGCTGGCACCTGATGTTGTAGCGGCTGAGATGTTTGAGTCAAATGTTGCGGTGCTTGAGTTTGCATTTGCTGCTGTTGATGTTGCTGATGTAATCGCTGTAAATGCTGCTGTTGCAACTGCTGTTGCTGAATTTGCTGCTGTTGCTGCTGTAGTTGTTGCTGTTGAAGGTTCTGCTGCTGTATTTGCTGTAATTGTTGCTGCTGCAACTGTTGTTGTTGTAACTGATGCAACTGCTGTTGCAAGGCATGCTGCTGTTGGAACTGCAGCTGTTGCTGAGGCCGGTGGAGTTGTTGTTGAGGATGTAGTTGTTGCTGTGGAAACTGTAGCTGCTGTGCAAACTGGTGTTGCTGATGAACTTGCTGCTGCTGTTGTGAAAACTGATGAGACTGTTGCTGTGGGAAAGGTTGTTGAGGAATCTGTGGTTGTTGCTGTTGCTGCTGCTGCTGCAACTGCATAAGTTGTTGAGGTTGAAGGTGTAAAAGAGGGTGGTGCTGTTGCTGCTGTGTTTGATGTTGTTGTTGTTGTTGTAATAAATGTGTCTCTGGAGTTAATTTCACTTGGCTAAACAACACAGCGTTTGTATGTCCCTGTTGGCTATGATTTACTTGTTGTTCTAAACTTTTTGTAGGTGCTGAAAGGGATTGCAAGATCTAGAAAACAAAGATTAATGTTGTGACCTTTAAGATATAAAAATATAAATAACAAAATTGAAAAATATTTAGCTTTTAAAAAAATGAGTGAATATAATATGCCTACGTTTTACATACCTTCCGAAGTAAACAAAATCCTTCATTTATATGTTATTATATCATCACTACAACAGCATTCAAAAATGGAAAGAGCATATTTAAAGGAATAATTGCACTATAAATGGCATAGCTAAACTCTAAAGAAAACATGAAAGTGGAAATAACTCCAAAAATCTGTGCAGAAAGTCCCAACTGTCTAGGCTGTTTGGGAAGGGGAATTCAGCACCTTTTTCCCTCCAAAAATCTACATGGCATATGGTAAGATTTTTTGTGGGCATCCCAAAATAGATCATGCTGTAACAGCACAAACACTAGCAGTCGCATTACAATCAAAGGAAGTTGTGATGTCATGAAACTACCTATTCCGATATGTCCTTCACAAAAAAGTCTAAAAGTTGCTAAAATATGAGGTTTTTTTTTTATTTAGTCTGTCTATGTTAATGGCAACAGTCATACTTCTGGGGCTTAATTTTCATTTTTTACTTTGCAGTTCACAATTAAGAAAAGATTGCTTCACACTTAACAGAAGCTCAGATACCATATATATTTAATTTTGTTAAAAAAAGGTACTAGATAACAGAAAAACTATGTAAACTGTCAATAATACCAAAATGTGTATAAAAACAGCAGATACTTTTCTAACATTAATAAATTAAACAACTTCAAAAAAGCCACAGAAAGATACAGTAGTCTCCATGAACTACTAATCTACAAATTTCATAAAAGTCTTTCAAAACATGAAATATTCATGGAAAGGAATCTAAAAGTTATTCTGAAACAATCAAAACTGGTTTATTGGACTATTTCACTACATAAAATCTCAATGTACTGATAAAAAAAGACTAAAATAAATTGTATTTAAAGATGGCAAATTAAAATGATAAACTATCCCGTTCCCCCAGCTTTCTTGTTTAGTTCTTTAGCATCTGAAAAAACCTGATGACGTGTCCAAAAATAAATAAGTAAATAAATAAAAGGAAGGTCAGGAAGCCCGCTTTCATTTTTGTTTAATACATTTTCACTTTTGGAGTTTCACTGACTTCAGTCTTCCCATACAATAGTAGACAAATTCCTTCTGTGATGGCACCAGCCATCTTAGTCAATGCAGGACAGTTTATGAGGGCCAGCAACCATCACAGTTCCCACGAGCCAAAAGCAAACATCCCTTGTTACAAGAGATGCCACTACTCAGGACTGGTACTTTATTTGGTGTCAGGACTGATCAACAGGCAGTGCAGACCTGCCTATAAGAGAGGGTTATGTGGGCCCACCACTTGTAGTTTTTGAACATATCAACAGATAATGAATTAAATTAATGAATTTTGTCCTCCCAAATTCCCGGTTATGTACAAAACCACAATTACCCCATTTTACAGATGGGAAACTGAAACAGAGGAATTAAGTAATTGTTTCACGGATGCATGGGACGCTTGTGCCTGAACCTAAATCTCCTGAGCCCCAGTTTGGTGTCTTAAGCACATAACCATCCTTTCTTCTAGAAGCAAATCCTTTTCAGATATCCTCCTGCACAAAGTCTTTACTACAGTAAATTTTACTATAAATACTTTTTAAAAAAATCTCTGAGATTGTACAGAATGCAGGGGGAAGAGGGAACACAAGAATTCTAGTGGAAGGGAAATTAAAAGCACAGCCAGCATTAGATTTTCCCTTTCAAATCAAACAGAAAAACACAGAAAATCTCTTACACAAGATCCCCATTAATACAAAGACTACCATTGATATAAGGGCTGCATAACTGGGCCCAGTTGTGAAACACAGCAACACCAGCTAAAATTTGACATAGACAGACAAATAGGTTAAAACGAAAGCTTAAGTGAAATTTGCATTAGTTATATTTGGTTGTTCTACTGCTACAAAGGAAGGAAAAATATCTATTTTAAAAGTTGCATAGTATCTTCAAAAGCCAAATGATTAAAAAGACCTGCTTGCACATGCATTGTTGTGTCTGCATGTGCAACTGAAAGCCAGGTATTGGCACAAGCAGGAAGCCAAGGAGACACCTAGTAATCTAAACACACGTGTGTCTATTTACTCAATCAACAGTTAAGCGCGCACAAAAACTTGCCCTAAGGTCTAATTTACCTTTGCAAATAAAAACCATTGAGAATTTAGCACGGTCATTCCATTTTTCAGATTGTCTGATAATGCGTAGGCAATGCTATGTGGTATGCACTGCTCTGCTCACCAACAGAAAGGTTGTCAGACACCCTAGGCCCCTTCTGAGCCCATCTTAAAAGAAGAGGATGGGGTAGGACAGTGGTCCTCAACCAGGGGTACCTGTACCCCTGGGGCTAGGCAGAGGTCTTCCAGGGGGTACATCAACTCATCTAGATCAGTGTTTCTCAATCTCAGGGGACTGCGACCCTCCTGAGGGTTGCGGGACAGGTTTAAGTGGGTGGCAAGTGCAGGGCTGGCATTAGGCAATGGCAGGCAGGGCAACTGCCTGTGGCCCCACACCACAGGGGGCCCCACGAAGCTAAGTTACATGCTTCAGCCCAAGACGGCAGGGCTCGGACTTCAGCCCCATGCAGCGCGGCTTGGGCTTCAGGGATTCGTAGTCTGGAAAGACTGAGAACCACTGGGGTAGGATTTATCATACAGAAAAAAATATTACATTTGTTACTCAATCCCTTCCCATTTGTTTCTCTTATACACCTGTTATGTCATATCTTTTAAACTGTAAGCTCCTTGGGGCAGTGACTGTTATGTGGTCTATGTTTGTACATCACTTCACACCAACAGGTCCTGACCTCACGGAGGCCTCTAGAGGCTATAATATAAACATTAAATAATAATAAGCACACACAGAGAGGATAGCTTTGGAAGGATCCCCAGTATGCAAGGAGATCTGTACATTGATTCCCAAAATCCAAAAGGTCCCATAGTCTGCAGGACACACAGCAAACACAGGTTATACTTCAAGATGTGGGGCAAAACTCTCAGAAGTGCCTAAGTGACCTAGGAGCCCTTGTCCCATTTTCAAAATTGACTTAGGCACACGGGAGCTTTCAATGTGATTTCGATTCCTGAGTGACTCAGTCAGTCATTTCTGAATATGGGATGTGCGCTCATATGTCACTTGGGGTATGTCTACACTGCAGTGCAAGCCCAGGGTTCAAACTCAGGCTCAAGCCTAAGCACACATCTGTCTACACATAAATTGTGCCAACCCAAAGGTGAGACCCAGGGTCCCAGGACCCCACCGGGGTGGAGGGTTCAAGCCTGAGTCAAACCGGGATCCTTGGTTCAAGCCCTATCACTTCGTAGTTTCAATGCAGCTCCACCGGACTTGTACTCTGGAAGACTGCCAAAAGTATCCCACGATCCCATGGGCTGACTTTCTTTGTGCTCTGAATAGTCAAGTTTGGTGGACAGTCAAGTTTTCCCACACTGCACCCATGAGCAAAAGGCTAGAGCGGCCACATTTTGGGAGGGGACTAGGAAGTCTGAGATACGGATGATTGAACTCAGTCCTGTATAATGCAGTGTAATGCCTCTGAAGCCCTAGTTTTGGAACGAGAATTACAAATAAGTGTAGCCGCTAAGGCCCTAGGTAACAAATCCAGGTCTGCTTACTTGAGTTCTACTAACCCTGGGCTTACACGGAAGTGCAGACATATCCTTAGGCACTTTTGAAAGTTTAACCCATGATCTAACTGTTGCACATTCAAGTACAATTATCTGAATAAAATGCACTGTCTATAAGAGTCAAATAAATTCACCAGCATCCTGCCTTTCCCCACTCCCATCCTTTCAACATGCATTCACTGAAATCTAGTAGTGTGTTTATTTCAATGCGTGATCACTTATTTCATATTCTTTTCTAGAATAAATAAATTAACCATAATTATTTTACACCAAAATTATGTGGATTGCTCTGGAGATAGAATGTATAAGTTAGGACTTTCGCAACTGTACCTTGGCTGTACTGCATAGCAATTTAACATTACTCAGTAGTACCAAACACTGCAAACGCACAATATGAATCAAATTGCAGCTGTTTGAGAGAACCATCAACTTTAAAATTTTCTGAGTATAGAACATGGTAATTTATTGCACTAAATAAAAGTACTGAAGGACACAAAGTTTGGTTTAATAAACAGGGTAACTAGCTTGAAGACTGAATCACTCTGTGCTCCTGCCAACACTGAAAGTGCCTAATAGGAATCTTGGTATCAAATGCTGGAGTTAAATCCTGATTTTTGTAATATCACTATATTCCACCAGTCCACAAATTTTTCCTTTTGTGAAGCTAAAATACTAATGAATAGGTTGACTACTGGGGCAAAGTTTAATCTAGCTGTATGTAATCCCTATGTAACCTGGGAATATTTTACCCCCCTTCTCAGATTTTGAGGATTTCGAAAGGAAACAAAGTTCTTTAAAATGTTAGCCCAATATTGAAAATTAAAAATCCAACACTTACATGTGCTACATTTGATGGCCTATTAATCTGCTGAATATCAGCACTATTAGTAATGTTTCTTAATGTCCGTACTGCTGGACTCCACGTAGTCATCATTTCTGGTCGTTCAGAGCCTTGGGTACCTTGAACGGAAGCCATTATATTACCTCTGATTTCCGGAGGCAAAATATTGCCTGGTACTGGTGGGACATTGGCACATAAATTAATTAACCCAGAGTCCTTGCCTTGAGGCAACCTGCGCTTTGCTGCAGCTGTCTGTGGGACTTCAGCTGGTGTCCAGTTCAAATTCCTTTCTTGCTTTTCAGGAGAGGAATCTGAGGAATCATCAAACATCAGTTCTCCTTTTGTTTTATCAGCACTAATAGATTTTGGTGAAAAAGCCTGGTCACCCAAAGGCGATCCTTCTCGAGATGATGCTGGGCTTGATAATTTTTCATCGGTACTAGCTTCATTTTGAGAATCTTGTTCTTCATTTTCTGCATCTTCTTCTTCCTCCTCCTCTTCCTCCTCATATATAATTAGGCGGGGATGATAGGATATCTCTTCTTTTTTAGCTTTATCAGATATAGAATCTAGTACCCAATCAGGTGTCACAATTTTAATACTCTCTCGTTTACAAGCGCATTCATATTTTTCCTGTGGACAAGACATAAGAAAAGACTATAAATAGAATGCATTACATATCCCCTCCCACACATAAGTAGACAAGACTGAATTATTTTTAGTGATATGAATAAAGATTAGCTCCGAATATGATTTCATATACACTTAGCCGACATCATTACTATCAACTTTTATCTTGGTGTCAGTGCACATGACTACACCAGAATCCGTAAAACAGCAACAACTGAACATTTACAAATTACACTTTAACAAAACCCAAACTAAGAACCAAGAAAGAAGTGATCAGACAGATTAACTCAAGTAAGGCAACTGCTTTCAAGCAACCAACTCTTACCCTTTCAGTTGCAACCTACTACAACTCCTAAATTACTCATTCACTTATGGATGCACTATAACAACTGCCATGCCATTAGTTTGTTATGCCACTAGCTTTAAAAATATTGTCAATAATTGTGACAGTGACATTTTTAAATAAAAGATAATTCTTGCTGAGAAGTGGTGCTGAATTACTCAGGATGAGAACCAAAGGATCCAAACTATTCAGAAGATATACCCAGCTGTTGGATGATAACATCCAGTAACCTCTCTTACCATAGTGTGGCCTGTGTTACACTAAAGTATTAGGTCGACCAAGCTATGTCACTGAGGGGTGTGAAAAATCCACACCCTGAGTGGCGTAGTTAAGTCAATCTAACCCTGGTGTAGACAGAGCCAACTCAATAGAAGAGATGGACTACCTACGCTGATGGGAGAACTCTTCCCTTTGACGTAGACAGCATCTACACTGAAGTGCTACAGCGGCGCAGTTCCAGTTGTGCCATTGTAGTGTTTCAAGTGTAGACAGGCCCTAAAACTCAACAGTCACTGGTGGCATATATTAGTCATCAGATTTTGATACTAACTTAAAATAAAAAAAGACAGTAAATTAAAACTTCATATGGCCACACACAATAAAAGTGTGTAACAAATTACAATATAATTTCTTCAAACAAGGGACTTGCATTAAGAACTAATTCAAAACCACATTTTAAAAACTAGCACCATTTTTAGTTCTCAAAGCCCAATGATAATCTGAACAATTTTTTAAACAGTTGCATTCTTGACCAATCATAACTTGGCAAAAGATATTTTTCAAATAAAGTATTTCACCTCTGGATTGAGAGAAAGTGTAAGAATTTTCAACTGCCAAAGGTAAATGTTTTTAAAAAGTTATGGGTAACTGCAGGTTCAGAGCACAAAAGTGCCTTCTCAAGCTTAATCAGAGCACTGCAATAATATAAAACAGCTCCTTAATTAGCTACTCCTATCAGCTGTTAAACACATATTTCTCCTCTCTTGGAGTGGAGAATTTCTTTTGTTGTTCACAGTTTGATTTCTCTGTATCTAGTGAAGGTTTAGGCTCTTTTAAATGGAAAAGAGGAAAACAGATAAAAACCAAACTTGTGACAAGCACATTATGTTTTCCATAATGTTTTATAAAGCTGTGCAGTGCAAAATCTGGAAACTAGTTTAATAAGTTTAATTTATAACGCATCAAAAAAGACCACATATAACTGAAATAAATGTAATTTGAACCTAGATCTCCATGAGATATGTGAAATCAACACTGATCAGACTGTACCTCTTGATATTTTAAAGTATTAACATCAGTATCACCATAAGAAAACATTGAAGAAAACCAAAATCTGGCACGTCTGTGAGTTGGAAATACCAATTACTCAATGTTCACTTTATTATTAATGGCTGAGTCCAATATTTGAAGCATAAACGTGTTCATGCAAATTAAACTGTGAACTTAAACATTACATTTTAATAAGACAGGTAAACGAATCACCAATATATAACAAGGGTTATTACGCTTTAAAAGCAATCCAGCACTGACGTAACTGCTCTGTGTGTGTACGTCCACATATAAAGATTTAGCACTTTCATAGAATCATAGAATATCAGGGTTGGAAGGGACCTCAGGAGAACATCTAGTCCAACCCCCAGCTCAAAGCAGGACCAATCCCCAGACAGATTTTTTTACCCCAGTTCCCTAAATGGCCCCCTCAAGGATTGAACTCACAACTCTAGGTTTAGCAGGCCAATGCTCAAACCACTGAGCTATCCCTCCCCCTGATCACATTATAGATATTTTCAAAAGGGACCTAAATGAAGTTAGGCATTCAACTAGTGGGAGTTTGGTCCCTAGCATTTTTATACTCCTTTGAAAACTCAGGCTAAAAGTATATTTTGCATTTCTTTGCTCTATTCTTTGGTGGTCTTATATATTCAGACTGTATCACTTCAAGACAGGGACTCTCTATTTCTATGTATTTTTAAAGCACCTGGCACATTCAGATTATGATCCTGATTGGAACCTTTGGATGCTACCAAAATAAAATAAAAATAACTATATTAAAAATCCTAAACATAATCTGAAAGATTTTTTTTTTTTTAAAATCAACTCACTGTAAGGTTAATATGCCAACTGCCCCAAACACCAGAAGTAAGAGGCCCACTCAACACTGATTTCAAACATTTTCCTCACTTATTAGATCACAGATTGCAGACTCCCATGCCAAATGATGCCTGTACCACTAGACTGTTGACATCAGAGCCACTAAGGAACCTTAGTGGATCATACAGCTAGCCTAAGAGGATCAAGTATTCGTCTCATATGACACGATGCAGCTTTTCATTTTACTATTTTAAATCTCAAAAGGTGTAAACAGTTAGTGTGTGTGTGTGTGTGTGTGCACGCGCGTGTGTACGCAAAACCTGACCTCCTACAGGCTGGATCCATGCTCCAGCACAATGCTGTAGAAGTTGTGACATCACCAACATAAGGAATGCTGGGGCATCACTTGGAAAGGGAGTCAACAATCTATTATTTTGTGGGACCTGAAAACAAAGACAAATTCAAAAATCAGTTATGTGCTGCAGGCTCTCTTAAACCTCCTATGCACAATCCTTCATTAAGTTGTTGCTTTTAAGAGTATTTTATTTAAAACAAACAAAGTGCAATTTGGTTTGGTGAGCCTCAGTATTTTAAAGGCATCATACAAAATAAATTTAAGATTCACATTAGGACTATATTGATAATGTGACACAATATCTGCAAGTGGCGCTGCTATGTGAAAACAAACTAGCAAGTATTTTAAGAACACAGTGAACCTATAAAATAACTAAGCCCACACTGCTAAGAGACCAAATGTGTAATAAAAGCCTTTGGACGAATCCATAAGGAGTCTCTAAACTACACCACACTTCCTACCATAGAATTAAGCAACAGACATCCTATTGTTTGTGGCCAATAAAACTGTTCAAATCAGCAGGACAGTCACACTTGTGCAGGAAGTTGCCGTATTCAGATTTAATGCTGCTATTAGTTAGTCTGCTTTATTCTCTGGGGTGTGTAGACTGTCAAGATTATACTTACCAGTCTTTCTAAAACAAAGATGGGCTGCAAGTACTCCTGTTCTTTTAATGGACACACTGTGACCTGTTCCATGGGAGGCTTAAGCAACAGCAGGCTAATTAAAGGAATTTAGGCACCTCTTTTCCTTTGTGATCATTCTCACTTAAGACTCAAAGTACAAAAAACAAATTGGACACAGAGTACATGATTTTCATTCCAAACCTCATGGGATCTCACCACGCAAATAACTCTCTCAGGTGCAAATAACTCCAGGAGAAATTTAAGTCATTCAGATATTCAAGCACCTAATAGTGGCCACAAAATAACAATCACAATGCCACTTTTTGACACAATGCACCAAAGATTCATTCCATGGTTCTGATTTTGCTGAATTAGTCGTGAGGACTGAGAGGACATAAGATCCTGGGTATTTGAAGGATCCCTAAAAGGAGTACATCGATGAAACTAAAGGAAGGAGAGAGAGACAGACACACACATTCCTCAAAATGAAATCTAGACGGTGGAATAGCTTTCCAAGGGAAGTGGTGGAAACATCCTATTGCTTAAAGCACCTAAGTTACATTTTACAATACGCTAGTAAGTATGCTATTGTATTATCCTCAGCCTCTCAGATCTCCCCTTCCACCAGCAGAAGCCAGAACAGCTCTATCTGGGGGATAGGTCATTTTCAAGTGTACCAGATTTTGCTGGTCATTAGAACCTAAGACCAGCCATACTGGATCAGACCAAAGATCCATCTAGCCCAATATCCTGTCTTCTGACAGTGGCTAATGCCAGGTGCTTCAGAGGGAATGAACAGAACAGGCAATCAAGTGATCCATGCACAGTCGTCCATTCCTAGCTTCTGGCAAACAGAGGCTAGGGACACCATTGCTGCCCATTCTGGCTAATAGCCATAGTTCCACACCTCAGCAGAATTAGCCTGCCTACTGCACAGTATGTTTGCCAACTGGCACAGGCACACATGCCTTAGGCTAGAGAAAAGTGCATCAGGCTGGAAGCCAGGACCACAAATTCAAAACTCACCTCTTCTACTCGTTGTTTATATTTCTTTCTATTAGGCCTGTACTCCTACCTTAGGTATCAGTCCTCCCCAACAACACTGATTTTACAAATAAGTTAACTGTGGAGTTGTAGAAGGTCACTTCAGACAGAAGTCAGAACAGGACTTAGGTCTCTAACAGAGCAGCCCCAAGTCTCAGTCATACTTTCTTACAAACCCAATGTGACAAATCTGAGGATAACTCAAGAATTAGAGGTCTGTGCTAGGGATCCGAAGGGCCAGAGTTCAAATCCAGTTTACAGTCCACATGAAGAGTCCTTACGACTGAAAATGATAGCACCTGATTTTTCCAGCTCTTTTTAAAAAATGATTTATTTAATTCACACAGTGAGAAAGCTTCCTTTAAAACTTAATGTATAGTTAAAAATACATTATAATCTATAATGACACAACACATAACAAAATACAGGCGCCTCGCATTTCAATAGTCTGTTTCACATTTCTATTGCTTGTATTGCACATTGGTAGATTGCATGGTTGAGTCATGGTCCTGGTCCATTCTCACTATATAAGGGAGCCATTGTTAAAATATTAACTTAGCAGCTTCGCCTCTTACATTGCTCATGTTGGGGCTCAGGACCAGCAGGAGACATTCTGGGCTGGCCTAAAAGCTATAGCTCCTTTTCCTCCACCAGCAACAACAGACTTTCACACCCACCCCAGCTTCCTGACATCAGATTTTTACAAACAGATCTATGGTCACTTTACAGATGAAAAGCTCTGTATTCCAAATTGTGCACATTACTTGTCTACATAATCATGCATTGTTGTTTCTATTATCCCTGCCTCACCCCAATTCCCACAAACCTGCTGCCTCTTGCCTTTAATTAATTATTCTGTAGACATTTTGGGGTAATATCTTGTATAGCTCCCAGCACAACCAGGGCTTCTAGGTGCTACTGTAACACAAATGGCATCCCAACCTCCCCCAGTTCCTCAAGTTATTCTACTCCTGAAGCAAATCTCAACCTCCCTGCCCACCATTCTCCTCTCCATCATGCTCTCCCTATTTCCATTCTATTTACTCTCTTTCATAATACAAGAATAAGAGGATGTTCAATTAAATTGAATGGCATATATTTAAAACTGATAAGAGAACAATCTGTAGGCCTCATTCCCACAAGATATCAGAGGCCAAGCATTCAATAGGATTCAAAAAAGGATTGTACAGATAATAAGACCACTACATTTACATTAATTAAATACCAGAAAGGGTATAGTATCAGGGGGTAGCCGTGTTAGTCTGTATCTACAAAAACAACAAGGAGTCTGGTGGCACCTTAAAGACTAACAGATTTATTTGGGCATAAGCTTTCGTGAGTAAAAACCTCATTTCTTCGGATGCATAGAGTGAAAGCTACAGATGCAGGCATTATATACTGACACATGGAGAGCAGGGAGTTACTTCACAAGTGAAGAACCAGTGTTGACAGGGCCAATTCAATCAGGGTGGATGTAGTCCACTCCCAATAATAGATGAGGAGGTGTCAATTCCAGGAGAGGAAAAGCTGCTTCTGTAGTGAGTGCCCAGGACCTAAATTAACCTTAAGAAGGATTTGGAAGATACTGCTTGTATAAATCAGTTAATCCATAACTGTCCTCTATGGAGTTTCTTACCCCTTCCTCTGAAATACTTTGTTCTGGCCACTGTCACAGATAAAATGCCAGTCTAGATGCACTACTGGTCTGATCCAGTATGGCAATCCTACAATCCTATTTCGTCCATCAACTTCTCTCTCCATCCCTTTGGTTTCCTTCTCCCTGTCCCAACTTTCTACTTCTTCCTTGGTCTCTATTTCCCTTTCTTACCTCCTTTCATCCCCCCTCTCCCCACTAACTGCCACCTCATTTTAAACTTTCCTCCCCGACCACATAGAGACAGGAAGATCTCTACAAGCCCAAAATAAAGGTAAATGTGGAACCCTCAAACTCATGTTATATTTGTAAGCCTTATCCCCACAACCCCTACCTGCCACCTTTTTCTTTGTCTCCCTTTTGTTATGTTATCTTTACATGGAACATAAAGGAATAGAAATGACTTTTTGTGTTTCTGTGGAGTGCCTGACAGAGTTTTGGCATTATATATAAAAGCACAATTCAATTAAAAAGTTTGGAGATTTTTATTCAATACTTCTTGTGCCCATCCCTGTGGGAACTGCAAACACCACAGATTACGAGTGATTGATAGATAGCACTCTCTCCTGTTGCTTTCAGCAGCATGTCAATTTTGGGTAGGAATTATACTTCCCTAAGAAAGCATAAGGAACTTGATTTTTCTTAAAGTACAGAAACAAGAGCGATCTGTGAAGGTGAATAAGTGACTGTAGCCAAAAGCCCAGTCTATATTTAGATTTGGCTGGGAAAGAAGATCCACAGTTATTCTCCGTCTGTTCTCTTAAGTATTTAATTGAAAGTTCCTTAGCCATGGAAACCTATGGAGAAGGCTGCAAGGCCAGAACTTCATAGCATGCAGTAAACACAAAATAGAAAAGCCTGACTAAGACTGACCAGGAGGTGCTGACCACAGAGAGATCAATGGTATAGAGCTCAGTAGGACATTTCCCAAGACCAACTGGAATAATTAATATTCCCTGAGTCAACTACCAAGAACTGAGATTTCAATGGACCTGAACAATAATCTCTGATTTTAGAAGTGATGGTCCCTGAAAGAGCAGATCCAAAGGGAGAACTCTAGATTTCAAAAGACAATGATCTGAGTCTTCAGACAACTCAGCCACCAAAGCTTTCAAAGACCACACACCAATTATAGGCGAGACCAACTGGCTTGGATCTGAGAAGGCCTTCAGAAAAGGAGGTTAGTTACCTGTAACTGGAGGTTCTTTGAGATGTGTGGTCCTTATCTGTGTTCCACACCTGGGGACGTATGAGCACCATGCGCCTGAGTCTGGAGACTTTTAGTAAGCAGTGTCCATTGATCCACACATACCCAGTTGTTCTACTCATGCTCTGAACCAAAGGTTTAAGGTGGGATGCGGACCAGTTGTCCCCAGTTCCTTCTCCTACCACAAATCCAGTTATGAGCCTCAGCAGAGGGGTCAGAGGGCAGGTAGTGGAATACAGATAGGGACCACACCTCTTGAAGAACCTCCAGTTACAAGTAAGTAGCCTCAATTTCTTCTTTGAGCCATGGGCCCTATGTGTATTCCACACCTGGGAGATTAGCAAGCAGTAGTCAAACAAGAGGTGGGTGCAAGGATGCAGAAGTGATGACTGACTGTAATACTGCTGTCCCTACAGCTGTATCTGTAGTAGAAGACTGGAACAAAACGTAATGTCTTGTGAAGGTGTGTAAGGAACTCCAGGTAGCTGCCCTACATAGCTCTAGTAGAGGTACATCTTGCAGAGCTTGCAGATACTTGCTCCAATAAGCTTAAAGTTCAAAACAACACATGCTATAACACAGAAAGGCATAACAGAACAGAGGAATGAGGGAGGTATGGGAATGGTGTTAGTTAAAACGGTAAAAGTTATTTTTTTTAAAACATACATACTAATATTATATATATATATATATATATAAAAAAACACACACATACACACACACACTTTTAAAAATAGCATGTAAGTGTAGAAATATAAATTGGCCTTATTTACACTAATGCCTCTTTTACTCCCCTCTGGTAGTGTACAGGAGACCTAACATGGGCCTAAATTTAATTTACACCCAATTTAAGGGTGTAAATGAGAATCTGGCCCAATATTTATAATTTTGTCAAAGTTATAATATTGATGATTTATGGGAGCAAAGTTGATTGATGATTTATGGGGGGGGGGCGCTGCGCACTCCGGCGGATCAAAGCAAGTTCGATATAACGCGGTTTCACCTATAATGCAGTAAGATTTTTTGGCTCCCGAGGACGGTGTTATATCGGGGTAGAGGTGTACTATCATTCCTCTGACTATTCAGATGATCTACTGGAGGGAGCTCCCTTTACAAACACAAATGGGATAAAATGCCACACTAATAAGATTGTGGACAAATTTTAGAAGCCTACTTTGACAGTCTGTGGCAGGAACCTGGAGATTTTTGAATCTGAGCAAAAATCAGGTAACCTGTAAAACTGATAACTAAAAATAATGTAGTTATATCTGAACACTGAAGAAAACATAATGGGAAAAATTAATTTCATTCACTATTGCACCGATGATTCTCAAATGAACTGTTCAACAAATATTTATATTAGGCACTGAAGGGAATACTTATTTTGCTTAATCTAAAATAAAACTGTTAAACACACCTAACATTTTTAATACAATACAGTTTATTTGCAAGTAAATGCAAATATATCAAATCTTCTACTCAGTTTCTGGTGCTTAGATATTACAGTGTAGATGTGATACTTCCTGGGGGTAACCAGGATTGTGAGACACCTCATGCAGGTCCCCACATCTGTACCCCAGAGTTCAGAGTGGGGAGGGAACCCTGACACATGTATAAAAAAATTATTTCTCAATCAAAAATTTCCAAACTTGACAAAGATCTACACAACAAGTTTAAAATATACATTTTATACCCCCAATTCAGCAAGCCTTCAGACGCATGCTTAACTTCACAATTTTTTTAGACTATTCACATCCATAATGTCAAGCATTTGTTAAAGTACTTGCAGGATCAGTGCCTAAGTTACCAAAGCACAAAACAAAAACCAAAGAAAACCTTGCTGTATCCACGGATAAGATAGCTAGAAACGTCTAAGTAAAATTTGTTGTGGTTTGGGTTTTTTTATTTTTATTTTTTTTAATATTTAATTATGGTTTGAGAACAAACACACTAGGACTTTTTTCCCCCAGAAAAGTAAGTACCTGAAATAAGTACTTATACTGGAACTGCTAGAATTAGAGCATTACTAATAGGACACTATAAGATTCGGTTCCGGTGTTTTCTTCGTGTGCCATCTTTGGCAAATCCCTTAGCCTGTTATTCAGTTTCCCCACTTGTATAAAGGCAATACCACTTAATTAATCTGAAGGTTAGCTAGGGTTTGTGAAGAGCTCTGAATATTAAAAATTCTGTATAAATGCTCAGTATTTTTCATCAATATGGTGCAGTAACTAGTGGGACAAAATAACCCTTCATCTTCCTCCAAGAGGAAAATCCTTTGGGAATTTTGTTATTTAGGGTTGCCTTTTGGATTCTTCTCCCCATACACATACACCCCTAAAATGTCAACAAAATGGAAGGCACTGCAAATCTTTTTTCAGTGATAGTCTAGTAATAAGATTAGAGAGTCAATATGTGCTTTTACAGTATTTCTACTCTAGCCTTGTAATTTTTCTTCAGGAATGCCACTAAGTAATTATAAAGGACATATACTAATGCACATGCACTACTGACTAGTGTATATGAGTAACTAGGAAGGCAACTTTAAAGCCAGTTATTTATCAAAAAACTTTAGACATCAAATAGTTATTATGCAGCTACAAATCAGATTAGAAATACATAAATTGAAGCTGGGATACCTTTTGAATTAATGAAACTCAAAGCTTTAGGGAAAATAAATATGAGACAATTAGCTGCAATGCATTAACATGATCAGTTCAGCTGTTCAAATCCAGCAAGCAATTTGAGACTCTAAAGAACTTCAGGAAAGGTGAAAATTGTTTGATTATTCAGAAGCAAATGAGAACTAAACCAGGAAAGACTGTACATGTAATAAACTCTTACCCCCTTTGGCTCAGGCACAATCAAATGAGTACACTTATTATTGAGGCTCAGCTGGCAATCCCCTCCATAAAAAGTAATCAAAGCCCACAGCACACTTCGATCTTCAGATGAAATCTAATAGGAAGTTAAAAATAAACCTTTTAGATCTATGCAACAACACTTCTTTTGCTTGAAGAGCATTATTATAGCTTGTAAAATATTGTTTAGCAATCTGACTAATGTTCTACTTCCCACCATTTTTAAATAAAGGATTAGTATGAAAGTTTACAAAAAAACACTGAAGGACAATTCTTTAACCCATACAATGAAAAGAAACCTTAGAGATGTTCTTCACTTTTGCTAACCTGAAAATAAGGTATTTTGGGGGGGGGGGGGGGAAGAGTGGGAGGAGCAAGAGGAGCAAGTAACAACTATAGACCCAAAATGCCAATATCAAGTTTTGTAGATTCATTCATGAAAGACTATTTATTTAGCTTCAACCATTACCTTACAAAACTGGCTAGTCGAAAAAAACCCTCTTACAATAAAAAGGACTGCTTTATGGACTTTACTTGCATCAACATTCTCCAACCTAGGGAATGTCATTATTGAATTACAACCAAAAATCTGTTGGTTATCCAAGGCAATGGCTACCTAATTCGTAGGCATTGTATGTAATTGTAATGATCAAGACACCCGCAGCCTTAAAAAAAAAAAAAAAAAAACAGCTTCAATATTCTTCAAATGAATTTATCCTCATCCTTAAAAATCTGAAGTATTCGTGTCTGTTAGGGAGAAAGGCACTAAAAAAGTAAAACAGAATTAAAACCAGGAGACCACATTTAACAACACATGAAGACAATCAGAAGTGCTTGTTGCCTTTAACAGATTACGTTCTATTCTGCCTGACATGCCAGGTAAACCTGGACAATCATTCATATGCAACAGAAAATTAACATTTTTCCTTATAGCACCAGCAATAGCAGCAATTTAAAACCATAGGGCACCAACCTGTAAAGGTGAATGCACCTGTTCACACACTGATTTCAATAGGAATGCTCACCGTGTTCAGAGTTAAGTAAGTGCATACATCTTCCCAGGGCTCTAGCCTAGCCGGTCTCAAATTTTAGATGTGGTACCTCCGGTAAAGTGTTAGTGCACAGAAGAATAGGTATAAACATACTGATCAGGTATTCTGCAAAGTTTTCCTGCTTAGTGCATGGATAACAAGCAAAACAAAACCAAAAAAAAAATCCCAAAAATAAGTTGCAAATAATTTAAAAGTAATAGGCACATAGTTCCTACATGCTGCTCTCTGCATACTATAGTATCTCTTTATTGCTGAATGCCATATAAATCATTCCCCTTTTCTGCTAAGTGTTGAATGATTCTGTGGATCCCCATGTGTGATATCCAATACAGTATTTAGTCATTTGCTGCTCAGGTAGTGGTACACCAAAGAAGAAAAGTCATGGTACATGTAGAAAGATAAGGAAAACAAGAATCAGAATACAAAAGTATACAAATATATTGTAATTATTCTAAGTTATATTTCTTTAAAATGGTTATATGCTCACCTGAGAGAGACAAGCAGTGACTCCAAAAAAGATCTGACATGATTCTGGAGAGAAACCATTCACCCTGGGAAACAGATGTCAAGGACATAACAAAACCAAAATGGAAATTTCTTGAGGGGTTTTGGAAGAGAATTAATAAGGTTATGCACAGCACTTCGCATAGATTTGACCATTAAAAAAGCCAAATCAATCAAACAAAAACAAACAAACAAACGCTAGTCCTGCAAAGTGAGAGGTTTTTTCCTTCAAGTTGCAAGTTTCAGTAAAAATTTAAAAGTTTCTAGTCAAACTGATCCCGATTACTTCGAACGACTGGAGGGGCCTTAAATGGCACTGTGAACTGGCTCCTCCTGGACAGCCTTTTCAGCACATTCTATCCCACTAAAAGAAAAAAAGAAAAACAACGAAGACATGAAACCACCAACTTATTTTTCAGACATGTATCTTGTCTTTATAACCATGGACCCTCCATGTAGGAGGATCACAATCACATAACTCTGCCTGACTTCTTGATATTTTATTCCTGTTTTTCTTACGATTTAGCTCCTGAACCTACAAACATTAACACACTCATTGGGACCACTTGTATGCGTCAAGTTAAGCATATACAGAATAAGGACCTTAATTTTGACTTAGTTTTGTTCCCCCGACCCCACCATGTGCTTTGGAAGGGCAAGGGAATCATAAATATTATAAACAATACTAAGATTTCGTTTTTTGGATTTCCATAGTCTTTTCAGAGCAGTTGAAACACAGCAGTGAAATGGTGCTTTTTGTAAAAAGTTCAACAAAATCTAATTAAAAAAATCGATTTAGACTTCACAATTTCTATAGAAAGTATGTGTATACTTCTTGCCGATATGCTCCTGTTCTCTGTACCGTTGAGGGCACCAGTGAAACTAATGAGACACTTGGAAGTTATTTACTGAGCTACTGCTGCTCAATATGCTATGAGCAGCTGCTAAGGCAGGGACTGGACCACCCCACCTCATCCAAGCAGCAGAGGATTCTGCCTTAGCTCTTTTTTCCTTTTTAGCGGTATCAAAATGAAACTTATAAGAACTTTCAGACAGCTTAATAGTACTATACTAAAAAAAAAAAACATATTCAAAGATGGCAATAACATGCCCACATTTAGCCAATAGAAATGTAGAACAGGTTGTCTGGAAGAGCTCTTTTTCAAATGTTTACAACGTTCAGCAGAACTTTGAGGATAACAAACATTTACAGTCATTTTATGTAGTACTCTCATATGCCTCCATGGTTTCACTTTTTCCCCCCTTTAATACACACACTAGAGCTTTTGCCTGGCCTTGGTTTCTGTTTGAAAACACTGATTAGAGAATGCTGGAAACTGCCAGGCAACAGAAGGAAAATTCTTCAAATTAAGTCAGTGCCACAGAATACACAGGACATAAACATATTAACAACACTATGCAAATTTTAACCACAACATGCATGTTTAAAAAAAAACACATTGTTGAGACATTATTTTATACAGATGATATAGATATAAATATACACACACTTATACTGTAACTGCCATCACAAAATGCAAAAACTTCTATGATTACACCTTTAATTCCTACATTACCATAGAGTGCCAGGAACACATACGGCACCTTGTAAATAATAACTAAACCACAAGGACTGAAGAAAGACTGTACATAGCAAGTGGAAAGCAGTCAATGACTGCCACAGCACACTAAAATTTACAAGAATATAACCAGTTTTACTGCTGTTACATATAGTGTTCAAACAGCAATAAGACTAATGAAAAGGTCTTATATGTTTCACTTTAATACTGCTTAGAAACATAATATAAGGCAGAGGTTCAATCCTCTGCTACTTGGTGGAGGCCTATTCCCTGCATTAGCAGCTGCTCATAGCATACTCAGAAGCAATTTCCGAGTTTCAGTGGAGATCTCACTTGTATACAGAGCAAGAGTGAAACCGATCCTTTTCATTCTGCCTCTAAGAAAAATTACAAGAAGCAGAACAAAGGTGTGAAAAGTGGGAGTGGAAGACAAAAAAGAAAGAATGGGAAATGTAAAGCTGTTATTTTCCAGCAGCAAAGAAGAAGAGTGCAGACTGCCTCCTCCCCTCTGTCAGAGCAATAAGAAAAAGAGAGAAACTCCTCCCACTGCCTCTTCGGTTGCTAATAGGGAGGAAGTATAATTGACCCTCTTTTCAGGATGGTAAAATAGGGAAAATGATCTGTGCTTACCTGAATATTTCTTTTCTTTGAGTAATAAGAACAGCAGATCCATTACAATGTGTATGTTAGCCTGCTTGCAGGTTGGGGACAGAACCAGATTTGTCAGATTCTCCTTTAAATTCCCTACCGCTGAGATAACTTCTACAGCCAGGATAATTCAATTTCAGTTCTAGTCACTCCATCTCAAAAGAGATGCATTAGAATTGGAAAAGGTACAGAGAAGGGCAACAACAATGATTAAGGGTATGGAAAAGCTTCTGTATGAAGAGTGATTAAAAAGACTGGGACTTTTCAGCTTGGAAAAGAGATGACTAAGGGGGGATAGGATAGAAGGCTAGAATATCATGACTGGTGTGGAGAAAGTGAATAAGGAAGTATTATCTACTCCACATAACACAATAACCTGTCCCGTCCATTCCCCCCCCCCCATCTCCCCCCAATGAAATTAAGTGGCAGCAGGTTTAAAATAAAAGGAAATATTTCTTCACACAACGCACAATCAACCTGTGGAACTCGTTGCGAGGGAATGTAGTGAAGGCCAAAACTAGAACACTGTTCTAGGTACGTTCATGGAGGATGGGTCCATCAATGGCTATTAGCCAAGATGGTCAGGGATGCAACCCCATGCTCTGGGTGTCCCTAGCCTCCGATTGCCAGGAGCTGGGACTGGATGATGGAATGGATAACTCAAGATTGCCTGTCCTGTTCGTTCCCTTTGAAGCTCCTGGCATTGGCCACTGTCAGATGACAGGATGCTGGGATAGATGGGACCATTGGTCTGACCCAATATGGTTGTTCTTATGTAAATCTACCTTCCTTAATAGTAGGTTGTGTTAACTATATTGTCAGGAAAAAGCATAAGGGTTTCTCCTACTACAAAGCATGGTAAATTGTACTTAACAACAACAAACCCAAATCTCTGGGTGTCCATAGCCATCTCTATTCTGTATGATCCATTTGTGTGCAGGATGGGCCGGATCTGCAGACCTCGTCACTCTAAGAAAATAATTTTCCATGTAATCACAGATAATTTTTCTATTCTTCATTCCAAGGTCCACAGAACTGTTACAATGGGATTTTTATAGCAGTGTGCCTCCAGGGTGAGAAGCAGGGCAATCCTTTTAATAAGGATATCCAAAATGAGGTAGTGCATATATTATATCCTCCATCTTCCACTGGGCAGTAAGCATGGAAAAGACTCCTGCTAAAACTAAGGAAATGGCATTCATTAAGACTGGATGACCAATATGCAGAATTTGGTGAAGTTACGTATTGACGGCTATGTGGCAGTCTAGCAGATCTCGATATTGTATAGGAGACGTGACTACTCTGCCCTGAGACTGTCAGTGCTCCTAAGGCCTGGACTTCGATATTTAACAGGACAAGTCTGTTATCTATGGAAGGAACAGTGCTCTGAGACCTCAATTAATCACTGTGTTCTAGCTGGTGGATGCTGTATTCTCTTTCTCGAATCTTCCCTGAAAAGAAACAGGAGAACTGCCACACAAAAAAAAGGGGGGGGGGGCAGAGAATATATAACTGGCACTAGATCTCTGAAAACAGATAAGATTGGGTAAGAGGCAGAGGAGATATCTATCCAGTATTTCCAGGTATCATATACACTTTAGATCACAGAAGCATGTCTGTGAATGAGTTCAGAATTCATAATAAGCTCCAATAAGAATTCGATTTTTGTTTCTGATACTACTTGCTTTCCATTATGGCCATCTTCATCTTCTGTTATTCTTCTAAGATGAAACCTTGTACTTGATAGTATTTATCCTCATCCCCAGACAATGACTGACTTCCTTGCTACCATATGCGTGTGTTTGTCCTGAACTCCAGGAACCGTATCACTCAGTGTCTTTGCTTCAGCTTTCTCTTTGTACAGATCCCTGATCAGAAAAATTGTCTAGAAAAAGGTAAGCAAATTTCCTTCTTCCCTAAATCCAGTATTACTGATACCAGGATCCTGGAGAGAGTCCGTAGGGAGCACATTGTAACATCAAATGAAAATGATCAAAGTTGGGAAAAGAAAAAGGCTGTGGTTCATCTGCAAAACATAAAGAATTGTCTGAAGATGGTAAAATGGGAATGCTCTGAAGACAAACCTCCTTTAGATGCCTCAGACAGGGCCCTGCTCTGCTTCTCCCTGGTTCGCTGAAACTAAAATTAGGATGAGGAGCAGGCTGCAATCCATCACCAAATGCGCATGACTGATGACTGAATTCATGCGATGGCCTTTGCATGGGTTGCTGAGACTGGGAACCAGATAAAATTGTTCCTGTAATTCTTGCGTAGCTCCATAGGGTCTGCCCTCTGGACAGTGTCATGTGACCACATTTGATGAAAGCTATACATATTCCTATAAATGCTGGAAAAACCTCAGAAGGGTAAGGGGAGTTCAGGGGAAGCTCCCAAAAAGTAAAATGCAGCCCTGGCACACTAATCTAGTATAATGAACTAAACTGTTAGTCTGAAAATTTGAAATTAATTCTGTAATTTTCCTCAGAAAAGCTCTGCAGCCAGGGGATCTGGTTGAGCCACCTGTTGCTGGGGAGGCAAAAAAGAAAATGGAAGGAACTTCAGAAGGCAGGGCATTTCCCTGCTACCAGTCTCTGATAAGTCTGTTCTGCCCCTACTCTGCAAACAGACTGAAATACCAATTGTAATGGAGCTGTGGACCTCAGCATGAAGACGACAAGCTCCAAAAGAACTTATCAGACAAGTCAAGAATGACATAAAATATAGGGCCCCGCAGGGACAGATACAGGACATGATACTCCCCATACAGGACATGCTCTTGCTGTCTCTGAATAAGTAAACAAACTCTGCAATAGAGCATTGAAAGTGGAATTTCAAAAGTGATTAAGTGTTGGCCTAATTCTGCTGCCAGTGAAGTCGTGGAAGTAGTAAGGCCAATGCTGAGCACTTCTAAAAATCCTATCATAGGATGTTTTCAGATTATCCCTCCTCACGCTTTCTAGCAGCTTCCCCTGGACCCATAAGGGGTGCACCCTCAACAGCTCTCAACTTTCTTATCAGCTTCTGGCAAGTAGCTATAGTCTACTGGCTAGTAGTTTTCTAGCAGCTATCTGGTAAGTATTTCAAGCCCTTTTAAACATTCAAAGGGCAGAAAAAGCTCACTGCATCTTTGGCAGTCAAAAAGAACTCTATCCTTTTATACCTGAATCTGGTACAAAGGGAAGAAGAGGTAACACAAGATTCTGAGCTCATCTGCCAGGCAATTCTCACAGAAGGGAAGCATCAGCCTGAATCATTGTCTGTTATAAAGTGTCTCCTAGGACCAAATTTTCAAACAAGCTTCAAACTTCACCCTTGCAATAAGGTTGCTTCATTACCCAATCTGCATCCCTGGACACAAACAAGCTATGCACAAACAAACTGGTGAGGTAGGCAACTACCTGGTTTCTCTGTGCAAATGCAGACTGCTTATGCACAAGAGTAGAGACCAGTCTGAAAATTTGGCCACCAACATCCAGATAACATGGTATTTTTCTGGTTACTTGTGTCTCCACAGCTTGCAGTTTTTGTTTTATTTAATGTACAGATTGTAAAAAATTCTGAATTGATGTCCTAAAGACTGTGCTGTATCGGCAGGAGCTGCATGGCTTTCCCACACTGCCCTGCCAATATGCAAATCCTTCCTTTTCACAAAGCGATTACCCGCGGCAGCGCTTTGAAGTTTCGAGTGTAGCCACGGCCTTAGATCGATCTCCCCCCGTAGTGTAGACAAGGCCTTAGCATCCATGTCCATTCAATCTTTGGCTTAGCAGAAAAGCCAAAATGTTAAGTAGTCTGTGGCCTTCCACTAAAATAACATCTAAGGATGGCATCGCTACAAACTTAAAAATACACTAAAATTTTAAAAAACTACACCTTAAATAAATAGTACATAGAAGTAATATAGCATGGGGAATGCACTACCACATGTTCCAGTGTTATGAATGCTATTAAAGAAATCACCTGGCAACATGGGCAGCACATGAAACCACTGGCTGTGGGAGCCTAGCGCCTAGTCCTGCCCTTTCCACCCAAAACCCCGCCCCAGAGTGCCGGGAGGGCGGATGGCACAGCCCCAGCCCTGGAGCACCGGGCGGGCAGTGCGGCCCCAGCGCCAGCCCCAGCCCGGGCCACGGTACAGAGTCAGGGGAATTGGCAGGAGGGGTTTGGGGGTGGAGCATAGGCAGGGCCACGCCTGGCTGTTTGGGGAGGCCTGGCAATAATCATTACAGATAAATTATACCACCATTTTTATATGTTCATATCTTTAGAAATTCACTTATTTGGCTGAAATTTCCATACTTTGCCTCTGCTGAAAGATTATTTGTTTTGAAAGTGTAAACTCTGAAAAAGTGAAAAAAATCCTCACTTTTCCCCCCATTTTAAAAGAATGTACTACTTTTCCCTTCCTCACAAATAATTCACAAATGGCTCCGTTTTGAAACTTGCCATGCTAATAGCCTTCACAAGCAAGTATGTCCTTGAACAAGTTTTTAAAAACTTGGCAAAATAAAGGGATTTAAAAAAAAAAAAAATCACTCTTGGACATACTAAATCAAGCATCTGCTAACCATTTCTGCAATGCCTAATTAAGGCCTATCGCTCTTTGTTACATTAACACTGCATGTTCTCCCCATCCAATCTGACATGCACAGGGGTAGCTACTCATCGGCTGCTGTTCGGAAAACTTGCTGCAGAGATACTGTACATATCTCATTGAAACAAAAACAAGTTACTGCAAAAGAATTGCCACAAATTGAGGGCATTAAAAAAAATAAATAAAGGGATAAACAATTTAGAGCATCTGTGAAATGGCTGCTCCATAGGCCAATATACTGCAAATTCAAAACTTTCATTAAAAAGAAATAATTCTGGCCCCTTTATACAAAAGATACAACCATCACAACATAAAGAGACATGCTGCTACTGAGTTAACCCAGACTTGCAGAAAACTGTCTCAAGGCAGCAGTAGAACCAAAGGCTGGAGAACTTGCCACTTTATTCACCTTTACTGAAGGTTTAACTTCAAAGCCTGACTGGAACCACTGAATGCGGATAATGCTGAAGTTGTCTTTGCAAGTCATCCATGAGACTCCCACCCCCACACTTCTTCATTTTTTATTAAATGGAAATACAATACATTGTAAAATACAACACTTAGGTCAGATAAGGTTGCAAAACTAAAATAAAAGTCAAGGAAGCGCTAAGTTATGGTTATACAGCAATATTGACTCAGCCAACCTGCACAAACAGTGTCTTCTGATGCAGATTTTACAGCATAAACACTAATAAAGCTACATTCTTAATCAGAAGGAACAGGTATAGATAATACTAGACATATGCAGTGTAACTGAGTTACTATTTATTATTTGCATTGCGATGACACTATTATTAGACCTTTAGGCCTTGATACTGCAAATGTGTACGCATGTGGTTTACATTTACTACCACAGGTAGTAACAGTGGAACTACCTGCATTAGTAAGGTTAACCACATGTGTAAAAGCTTGCAGTATCAGGGCCTTATCTTCTGTATTTCCTGATTTTTTGGCTTTAACGGTGCACCCATATTGTGGCAACAGATTTTAGCATTTAATATGCAGAATATACACTTTAATTTTGACATTTTTTCATACCGTATGTTACAATTTGAACAACTCAATAGGAAGGATACGGCAGAAGAGCGCCACACTGGACAGACAAAATCACCCAGGAAGGCTGCAAGACAAAATTAATGAAGTATATTTTTAGTGAAGTTTCTGCAGCAAAACACACAAATAATAGTTTGATTTCTGTTTGTATTCATTTTAAAACCACTCTTCAGTTCTATACCTTTCATCTTAGGAATACCAAGTGCTTTATAAACAATTTACTTAATCCTCACAACACTCCACATGATATTATTAGCTTTTAAACACAGCTCAACTGAGCAAGGCAGCAGCAAAGATTGGAATAGAACCCAGGTTTCCTGACTTCCAGTCCCCTGCTTTAAACACCATATATTTAGACTCCCTTAAAGATAAAGATATATGTATTTATTTTGAGGATTTAATCCTCTCCTCCTCCCCCCCAAAGATTTATTTTGTTTTTCCTTAAACTTTTTCAGCTTTACCTTTTCCATTTTCTCTATTTCTTTTCCCTATTTTAGCCACACACTATAACTACTTTTACTCCCTTTGATTTCCCTCTCTCTTCATACTTAGGTTTATCTTCTTGATTTACAAGCTCACACTATGATGTTATCAGATCAGATTAAACAGTTTAGCTGAAAGTCCTGCCCTTCTACTTGACAAATGTTTAAAAAAAAAAAAAAAGTTGGTACTACTACATGAAATTAAATTATTTAAATTAAAGCCATTAGGAAGTGGAAAACACTGTTAATGCTTCTAAGCCCTTCCTCTGTACCTAAGACTGACAGCAATCTCCTTGTTTGTGAATACAGAAGTAAGCCACAGAGCATTCCATGCAAACAATCAGCCATAGCATACAATGTATCTGCAAGTGCCCCAGCTGAACAGATCCATATCTACTGTATACAAAAGCTGGGGCACGGAGTTACCAGAAGAGATAGAACTTAGAGATGCAGCATTGTCTGGTGGATAGGGCACCGGCAGTGGTGGATTAGCCACTGGGCCAACGAAATCAGTGCCCAGGGTCCCCGGCCAATTGGGGGGGCCCCCAGAAAAATGGGTGCCCCCGTGCCCCAACCTGCTTGGCGCTCCTGCCGGGGAGCGGGGGAAGCCCACGTGCCCTGACCCCGCTCCCTAGCAGGAGTACCAGGTGGGGCAGGAGCATTGGGTGGGCGGGGGAAGCCCCCGCACCCAAACTCAGCTCCCTGGCATTGGAAGGGGAGCAGGGGGCCCCACAAACCCCTAATCCGCCTCTTGGCACCGGAATGGGTAAGAATCTGGAAACCCTGGGTCTGTTTCCCAGCTGTCTGTGCCTGGCAGGGAAGTGTCTCAAAGTCACACAATTTTGTGCCAGTTTCCCCATCTATGAAGTGGGGCGTGTGACCAAATGCAACCCTGTATTTACACCCAATGCATTAGTGTAATAATCATGAATAACAGATTTCAAATGATATATCACAAGGAATATAACAACTCACTGGTCAATAATATCATGGTGAAATGTGAGTAGCAACATTACATGTAAAGTTATGAACATAAGCTGAAACTATGACTGAAATGTGTTTACCAGACAAATCTGGGAGGAGTAAACTTGTTCCTCAAAGACAAAGGACAAGCTAACACCTCTAGCCAGGTATCATCAAAGCAGATTGGCCATCACTGGTCAAGTGGCCATTCTCTGGCACCGGAGGGGAGCACGAACAGATCAATCTGCATTTTAACAAATAACATGGAACCTCTCACCATGAGACTCCATGTCTCCATCCTCAGGAAGATGCATTTCAAAGGGTGACTAGACTATAAAAGTGAGGGGCAAAAAACCCCAGGTATTCTAACTTTCTTTCTCTCCCTATCTCTCTCTCGCTCTCTTTCACCTAAGACAACAAAGGAACCAGACTCTGGACTTTGGAAGGGTTCTGACCTGAGAATTTGGTCAGCCCCATTGCTGGGAACATGTGTAAGGATTTTACCTTGAACTAAGTCTTGTTTGTTAAGTTTTAGTTACTAGAAAACATTTTATCTTTATTTCTCTTTAACCATTTCTGACTTTAATGCCTTATACTTGTAGTCACTTAAAATCTCTCTTTGTAGTTAAAGAAAATTATTTTAACCTTTGATCAAAACTAATCCAGTGTTGTATTTAAGTTGAACTTTTGGGTATCTCCAGTTAAAAAGCAAACTGTTGGATACTGATCCCTTATAGGGGCAAGAGACCTCTAACATCTGAACCGTCCAGGAGAGAGCTGGACAGTGAAGAACTCAAGTTTTGGGGAAATTTTGGGACTGGAAGTGGGTTGGGGTCATCCTGCAAGTGGTAACCGAGGCTGGTGGAAGCCAGAGTGTGACTGGAGCGTGGCTGGCAGGCTGCAGCTATACAGACGCTCAGGGTGTGACCGGCATTCTGTTTGTTAGGGGGGGCCCAGGTTGGGAGCTACAGCAGCAAAGCATAGTGAGGTGAATTGCACCCCAGAATGTGATAGGGAGAAATGATACTCCCCTTCCACCGATCTCACAGATTAAAAGCACTGTAAGAGAGCTAAGTATTATAATCACTATTATTAAACTAAAGAGCCAAAAACATCTTAGAAAATGGACTTGTGTCTCTGTCTGCTATGCTGTCTCCTCTCCCTCATGTTCGTGCTGCCTTGTGTGAGAGGGTACATTAACAACAATGTGTTAATCCTTGAAGGCTCGGCCGAGTGCTAGTTCATCATTTAGCAGCAAGGCATTCCCTGGGACATATCCCTCCCTCTTCCACCCTCTAACTTCACCACCTCAGCCACGCTTCACAATCATTATAGCTGTGTACAGTATTAAATTGTTTGTTTAAAACGTATACTGTGTGTATATCTCTATATAATATAGTTTTTGGTCTGGTGAAAAAAATTTCCCTGGAACCTAACCCCCCCCCCCCTTTACATTAATTCTTATGGGGAAATTGGATTCGCTTAACATCGTTTCGCTTCAACTCGCATTTTTCAGGAATATAACTACAACGTTAAGCGAGGAGTTACTGTATTTGCCTGGGGGGGGGGGGGGAAGCGGGTCTCTGCTGCTGCCTGACTGAATACTTCCAGTTCCAAATGAGGTGTGTGGTTGACTGGTCAGTTTGTAACTCTGGTGTTCGTAACTCTGCAGTTCTACTGTACAATATATTATGAGCCACCAGAATTCAGTATTGCCAACTTCTAGCATTAAAATAAATAAATAAATTAAAAAAAAATCATGAGAGTCATGACCTCTCATCCCCAAACCATGAGATTTTTAAAATAATATATTCTAAGATCTTTATATTGTCTTTCTGGCTCTTAAACAATTAGGTTCACATTTTCAAGCTTATTTCCACAAACATGAAATCAAGAAACATACTTTTTTTTTTTTTCCTTTTAAATGAAAGCTGAGATTCTGGTTTATTCACAAGACTCCAGCACTTTAAGAAAAAACACCAAAAGACTCACGATATCACAAAAACTGGCAACACTGAGATTTATATGGAATCTACCTACGCTTTACTTTTTAAAAAAACAGGTCTCAAAATGTGCATGTGAAGAAGAAATGCATATGCAGACTACTTTTTATAATAGAAACGGATGTATTTTATTGCCAGCAGCTGCAGACAGACTTTCCCAGGCAAAATAATTGTAAAGTGACTAGGACCACATCACCCTAGATAACCGAGGAAGAAGAAGAAAGGTGATGGTGATAAAAGAAATTGGGAAGGACAATGAGAACAAACAGGCAACTAGTAACCAAAAAAAAAGGGGGGGGGGGGAGGGGGGGGGAGAGCACAGTTGTGGTAAAAGGGTTATACTACGCTTTGGAATCCTATATAACTGTCATTCAGAAAATAAGGTGGGCACCAAATTTAGAAGCAGGTTAGACACCCCTCCCCCATTTTCTTCACACATCAGATGAACATGAATGGTACTTTAAAACCCAAAATACAACTCATTACAGTGGAAAACAATTATATTAACACTTCTACCATGTTATACAGTAGGTACTCACCTTTACCACAGGGAGATCGAAGACCTCACGAGATTCTCCAACCTCGGGATTGTCCCCATCTTCCGAAATAATGTGGGAAGCCAGTGCATTATAAGAAACCTCCTTCGCTTTCCCAGCTTTTAGAAGCTGAATAACCTAAAAACCAAAGAGCAAGACAAATTCAAAGGTCATGTGATAATTTTTGGTTTCAGAAAAATTTTAATGTAGCAACCCTTGGGAGTTGGAGAAGTAATATTTCACTTAGTTCTCTTGTTTTCTTATAGAAAACATAATTACGTTGTAGGCAAGGCTGGTAGCACTGCCTAACATTAAGTTTGCCCAATACTGCCCGTTAAAAGACCTTGTTTTCAGTTGTTTATAACTTTGCCAAACTTTAGCCATTTGGCTGAAATTTTACATGCTGAGTTTCTGCCTCATGCTGAATCATTTTGGAAAATTTCATAAGAACATAAGAATGACCATACTGGGTCAGACTAATGGTCCATCTAGTCGAGTATCCTGTCTTCTGACAGCGGCCAATGCCGGATGTTTCTAAGGGAATGAACAGAAAGAACAGGCCCTGTTGTCTAGTTCCAGCTTCTGGCAGGCAGAGGCATAGGGATACCCAGAGCATGGGGTTGCATCCCTGATCATCTTGGCTTATAACCACTTGGAACTATCCTACATGAACTTTTCTAACTTTTTTTTTAGCCCAGTTATACTTTTGGCCTTCACAACATCCCCTGGCAATGAGTTCCACAGGTAAATTGTGCATCATGTGAAAGTAGTACTTCCTTATGTATGTTTTAAATCTGCTGCCTATTAATTTAATTGGGTGATCCCTAATTCTTCCCTGTTCAATTTCTCCACACCATTCATAATTTTAGAGACCTCTATCATATCCCCCTTTATTAATCTCTTTTTCAAACTGAACAGTCCCAGTCTTTTTCATCTCTCTTCATATGGGAGCTGTTCCATACCCCTAATCATTTTTGTTGGCTTTCTCTGTACCCTCACCCTTTTCTGAGATGGGGTAACCAGAACTGCACACAGTATTCAAGGTGTGGGTGTACCATGGATTTATATAATGGCACTATAATATTTTGTCTTATTATCTACCCCTGCCTGGTTCCTAACATTCTGTTAACTTTTCTGACTTCCTTGGCACACTGAGTGGATGTCTTCAGAGAACTATCTACAATGACTCCAAGCTCTCTTTCTTGAGTGGTAATAGTGAGACCCCATCATTTTGTATGTATAGTTGGGATGTTTTCCAATATGCATTACTTCGCATTTATCACCAATGAAATTCATCTGCCATTTTGTTGCCCAGTCACCCAGTTTTGTGAGATCCCTTTGTAACTCTTCACAGTGTGCTTTGGACTTAACCAGGGGTTCTCAAATTTCATTGCACCGCAACTCCCTTTGGACAATAAAAATTACTACGCAACCCCAGGAGGGGGGACTGAAGCCTGAGCCAGCCCAAGCCCCTGGGAGGGGGGTGAGGGGGGCAAAGCCGAAGCCCAAGGACTTCAGCCTCAGATAGGGGGCCTGTAACCTGAGTCCCGATGCCCAGGGCTGAAGCCCTCGGGCTTTGGTCCTGGGTCCCAGCAAGTCTAAGCCAGCCCTGGCGCCCCCATTAAAATGGGGTCATTGCCCACTTTGGGGTCCCAACCCACAATTTGAGAACCACTGGAGTTAACTATCTTGAGTAATTTTCCATCATCTGAAAACTTTGACACTTCACCTTTTATCCCCTTTTCCAGATCGTTTATGAATGTTGAACAGCAATGGTCCCAAAACAATTTAGCTGTTTACAAGAACCAGACTAGTAACTAATACATTCTTTGTTCATGTTAAAAAATTCTGGCAACCTTTTATTTGAACCACTCTAGTGTCCCGATGCTTTGGAGCAAGGACTTGAAATTTGGGACGGGGTGGCCTCTGTATCAGTTTTTTGCCATTTTCATAAAAATCCACTCAAATATGTCTGCTATAAACCTTTGGCATATGTCAGTTGGCATACGCTAAGTAGAGACTTGTTAAGAGTTTGGCAGCTAAAATCTTTGAAAACTTTTTCCTCACTAAGCATGCTCGAGCCCATCCCAGCTCTTACATTTGACCGGACTGCACATATGCCATCCCCACAGAACAACTGAACATGCTCCAGACCAGGACTACAGGGGCAAAGCAAACTTTCCCTGTACTTGCTGCTCCCTGTGACTCTGGGCTGGAGTAGGGCAGAGCACCAGAAGTTAGAAAGCAGGGAGCCTGTCTCTCTTGTGCTCTCAGTAACATCCCTCTGCTGGCATCCAGGCAACACAGAGAGGGAAGCTGTCTGATTCAAATGCAGGGGAGACAAAAGCTGAACCAGGGGAGATGGAAATGAATACACTGGGACAAGGAGTCTGCTGAGACTGGGAGCTGGAGGGGAAGAGAAGGCTGAAACTGGTTGGGCAAGCAGACTGAGGTGGAGAGCTGGTAAGGGATATGTTGGAGGAGGACTGGGACAGAGAGCCACATTGCTGGTGGAAGTGGGGTGTTCACTGAGATTGGACAAGGAGCTGAGAGCAGAGTAGGACCAGTGTGTACAAGAATGGGACGAGGAGACAGATCTGACAAGGAGCTAGGATGTGAGGGGAGAACTATGACTGGCTGGGTAAAGAGACTGGGACAAGGAGCAGGAGTGGGAAGATGGGAAAGACAGATCAGATGAGGAGCTGGAAGAGGGGAATGGGAACAAGGTGTGGGAATGGGGAGAGACTGTGAGGAGAAGCCTGAAAAAGGAAGATTGGGACTGAAAAGGCAAGGAAAATGGGAATGGGACAAGGAAGTAGGGGTGGGGAAGAGACAAGACTGAAAGAGGGACAGGGTAGAAGGACTCATGCTTGGGACAAATTGCCAGAGAGTCTATGCCTGGTAGGGTACATTCCCCTCCATAGGCTGGACTAGAACTCATGATTGCTGAGGCTAACCATTCCTCTGTTGTCAGCAAATATCTATGAAACCAACTGGCAAAGGTGTTGGTCCACACAGAGGATGACAAACACAGCAGAGATCTCTTCACTGGATCTAAAAGGTTCCAACCCTGCTGATGACCACTGTGGGTGTCAATATAATACCACATATTGGAATTTCTATTTTTTAGTTTGCTTTTTTAAAAACCTAAAAAGTTACATAAAAAGCTATATTGAAATACCATTATTAAGATTGCAAATTCAAGCACTCAAAAGTTAGGAAAAGACAAAATTAAGACTGCATTTGTAAAATGGGAATAAATCCGCCCTTCACCTCACAGCAGCGTTGTGAAGATTTAATTAATATATGTTTGTGAAGCACTTTAATACTATAGTGAGAGGCACCACAGAAATACCCTTGAGAAAATTAATAATTCTGTCTCCGCAGTGGAGTTTGAATAGTGTGCAGTAAATAAGGCATGGGGTCACACACATTGAACAATGAGGATAAAACAAAATACTGAATAGCCGCTCATTAAGTGCATCTGAAGAAGTGAGATTTTTACCCATGAAAGCTTATACCCAAATAAATCTGTTAGTCTTTAAAGTGCCACCGGACTCCTCGTTGTTTTCATTAAGTAAGCAACATCCATATTTGCAAGGAATGAGACAGGGTTTTCTCATGGGAAAAATAATACATAATCATATAATTAAAAACGTCTCATAATGCATATGCACAAGGGGGCTGAATTAAGGTTGCACAGACAACATTAATTCTGGCATTTCCTATCTTTTGAGTACTTTAGTTTGCTACTTTAATAATAAAAACACTTTTTTGTGTTTAATAGTATAACTACAAAAACAGAACAAATCTAGGTAAACTGTCTCTGAAAACTCTGCCATTTTTTTATTCTGTCTCTGATGCAATGCACCCTACCATTAAGAAACACCCCTTCCCCACCATCCCTCAGCATGTATCCCTGCAGGTGGCACTTCAAGTTCTGTTTTATTTTCAATCCTGGAATGTTTGTGATTTCTTAGAATGGTCTGATTGGGGCCTTGTGTACTACTTACTGACAATCAGCCAAAACTTTGTGAAGAAGTTAGACTGCAAGAATATTCTGATTTACTTTAAAAAGTAGAGAAAAGTTCTTTTAATCAACACCAGCAGTTAGTTACAATAGTTTTTTTATACAATTTTAATACTTTCAGAGATGAATGCTTCAAGTTTATCATATGAAACTATAACAAGTCCTAAAAAGCCCCCAAAACACATTTTCCCCATGCAAAAAAAGTAATAACTGCCTGTTTTAACAAAGTTATGTACAAACATAGTAACTAAGTAGGTTGATCACATGCCTAGTCCACACATTTTTAAGTGTATTAATTATAAATCCAAGAACACAATGACAATGTTCTCAGTATGTTCTCCATCCCCCCCACAAGCTAACTTTATGCATAAAAGCAAATATGACCAGTATGCTCCGGGGCTGGGGAGAGAGCTGTCACTGGGGTCAGTGCCCATGGTCAGGTGCTTGGGGGGCAGGGGGATTATCAGTGGAGTCAGTGCCCATAGCTTGGAATTTGGCATAGGGGTGGTGAAGGGGGTATGTCAGTGGGGTCAATGCCTGCAACCTGGAGTTGGGCATGGAAGAGACGGAGCAGTCAGTGCCCATGGCTTGGGTCTGTCAAGGGGGTCAGTGCCTGCAGGTTGGCGCTAAGCATATAGGGAGAGGTCAGTGGCTGTGACCTGGAACCGGGCACGGGGAGGACGGGTCCCTCAGTAGGATCTGCATTGGCCGCCTGCCTGGTGATGGGCCAGGGGGAGGCTGCCTGTCAGCGGGGTCAGTGCCCACGAGCTGGCCCGGGGAGGGGCAGAGGGAAAGGAGGCTGTCAGGGGGGCCGTGGCTGCAGGCTGGCCCCAGGGAGGGGAGGGCTGTGGGGGAGTCTGTACCCACGGAGAGTGGGGAGGGGGCTGACGGGGAGGCCGAGCCCGCGGGCTGGCGCCGTCGGAAGGGGCCTGGGCCGGGGTCAGCGCTGTCCCAGCTACTTGGGGCACTAGCTCCCGGCCCGCCTCCCTGTTCCGCAGGAAGTCCCTCTCCCCGGGCCCGGCAGCTCCGCGCAGGCTGCCGTGGGGCCTGCGCACCAGGGCGGCCGGTTCTGCGGCGCGGGGTGCACAGAGGCTGCAGCCCGTTCGCCCGCACCCCCCTCAGAGAGAGCGCGAGTGCCTCCCCACCCCCCACCTTTGCGCGGCGCGAGCTTTAAAGCGGCGCGAGCTTCCACGGCTGTCACCGGCGCGAGCCGCGCGGGGAAGCGGTGGAAGAACCCACAGTACCCGGGGGGGGGGGGTAACCCGGTACCTTGGGGTCGATGTCTCCCACAGCGAAGAACTTGACATCTTTGAACATCTCCTCGGGCACTTTCAGCTCCTCCCCGCCCGCCGACATGGTCCCGTCCGTGCGGAGCCGCGGCCCGCGCTCCCTGGGGCCAGCCCGGCGCTCACGTCCCCTCCCCCGTCAGAGCAGCCGAACCGCGGGAGCAAGGCGCGCGCTGCGGAAGGCACCATCCCCCGCCGGGAACCGGGGGGAGACTGAGCCGAGCGGTCCGATCAGCGTCCCCGGCTGCCACGGACTCCGCCGGCTGCGCCTCCGGGCACGGGCTCTCCCGGAACCAGGGCCGAGCGCCTGCGTTCAACTACACCGCGGAGCCTGCTGCTCCCCCCTTCTCGCCGCGTTCAATGGACTCTCCCCAACGAACGGGGCAGGCGGCGGGGATGGCTGGTCCCGCCCATTAACAAACAACAGGGAGGAGGGAAGCCGCTCCCCTCGCAGGCCCCGCCCCTCCCTCATGCCCTCCCTCCCTGTGTCCCCCGACCCCCCCCCTTCCCTCCCAGCCCCCGTCCGCCCCGTATCTCCCCCTGCTCCCCGCCCCAGTCCCCTCCCCCACCCCATTCCTGGCCCAGGCCCAGGCCCAGGCCGCCAGCTTTCTCCCAAACCCCTCCCTTCAGCTCCCCCCGCTCCTCCTCCTCCTCCCTGGGCACATGTGCGCACCCCTTCCCCCCCCACACACACACAGGCCCAGGCCGGGGATTGCTCCGGCTCACACAGACACTGCCTGCTCGGGGGGCGGGGGAGATGTCTGGCTCTGTCCCACAGCCTCCCTCCCCGCTGTGTAGTCAGAGGTTGAGATTCCCTGCAGTGAGATTGACCCACTCAGGGCTTGGCCACCTAGGGAAATGGACCAGAATAGTTACTGCGGAGTAAGCGGGTTGGGCAGTAACTATGCCGGAACAGGTCCCCCTGTGGACACTCTACTCTGGCATAAATGTCACTTTGTTCCAGAATAATTAGTGTACTCTGTGAGTGCACTGGGTCCATGTCTGCACTAACAAGCTTGCAGTGGCACACCTGTACCGATACAGCTGTGCTGCGGTAAGAGCGCTTGTGTAGCTGCATTTTGTCCACGGGAGAGAGCTCTCCCGTCCGCATAATAAAACCATTCCACTGAGCATCTTCCGCTGACATAGAGTTGGGCACACAAGTGCTTATGCCAGCATAATTTATGTCACTTGGGGCATGACCATTTTTTTCCCCCACACACCTGAGACACAAAAGTTTTGCCAACATAAATACTAATCAACAGAGGGTCCTGTGGCACCTTTAAGACTAAAAAGTATTGGAGCATAAACTTTCGTGGGTGAATGCCCACTTCATGCATTCACCCACGAAAGCTTATGCTCCAATACTTTTTAGTCTTAAAGGTGCCACAGGACCCTCTGTTGCTTTTTACAGATTCCGACTAACACGGCTACCCCTCTAAGTACTAATGTAGACATGGCCTAACTCAGGATACAGACTAACATGGCTACCACTCTGAAACCTGTAAACATGAGACTGGAGCTGCTCTACTCAATTTTAAAACACCGGTGCATGTGAAGATTCAATTCCTAGGTTACCTTTGGCTTCTTCATTACTTGAGGCTCCATTCTCTGTCCATGGGGACCTAATCAATATTCAGTGACAAATCATTGCCTGCTGTGATAGTCCAGGTACTATAGATGATGTCTTAATGAGTATTAATATTTGTACCATTTTACATATGTCAAGCAATCCATTAGTAAATGCCTCAGGGAACAGAGTATTCCCTCCTGGGTTCTTTTCCCAGGTCTGCTACTGATCTGCTACGCTCTGTTCCTCAGCTTCAAGCCCTGATTCAGTAAAGCATTTCAGCACTTGCTTAACTCCCTTTGATGTCAATGGGACTTTAAACTTGTAAGTGCTTTGCTGAACTGGGACCTCAGTTTCCTCAGTTGTAAAATGTGGATAATAAATTTCTACCTCACAGGGGTATTATGACAGTTAAGTATTTAAGGCCAGATTCTGCTACCCTGACATTCCGTACTTCACTCTGAGTAGTTTAATTGAAAAAGCTACTTGTGAATTAAGATGCTGCTCAATGAGAGTTAGTGGTGGCAGAAGCTGGCTGCTAATGATTGTAAGGTGCTTTGAGAATCTTGGATGAAAAGTTGGACATAATGCTAGTATTATTACTCAGTCACTACATTTTATTAGGTTATTGAATACATGAACAAAAATTACAGACTATGTAGGAAATATCAAATGCATACTAATTTAAAACAAAACAACAAATTTACTGCAGATAGTGATTGATTTATTAAACACATACTGAATACAACATACAAGACACTAAAAAATACACCAGGCATAATATACAGTATACAATGTAAGGGCAACATACAAGGAAGTAAGACATTTCATAGGACAGTTACAGGGAGAATTTTTTAAATTATCATTAAATATTGAAGGCACAATTCTGCCCTCACTCACATTGAAAAGTATCTTACTCTGGGAGTAGCCCCATCGAAGAATATTCTCTCAGAATAAGCTACAACTCAATTTGAGTAAGTGAGGCAGAATTGGGTCCTAAATAATTATTGCTTAGATATGCTCATATGCTTACTTGCTGTTATGTCCCAAGTTGTTTAATTGCTATTTGTATACAGGTCACCCCCAAATATTTATATTAAAATGATTATTTAACTTCCTGATGCATTTTTCTTCTTAAAATTCACATTTTCCACGCAATATTTTAACTACTTCAGAATTAGCAATCACATGTGGTTTATGGCTATAATGGTGTAAGTCCTTTTAAATATCATTTAAAACAAACCTTATTAAAGAATAAGAATTTTAGCAGTTGTGTCCTCTCCACTCTTTTAGAATTGCTCTGACCAAACTCAGTAACAGTCTTCTCATGGCTAAATCTGAACATTTATTTATCATCAACACCATTTATTGTTCTCTCTTCTTAAGCTTTCTCTACATTGTTGGCTTATGAGTTTCTGTGCTCTACAGCATCTCCTCCTACCTTCCTGATGGGTCGCTCAGCATCTTCAGTGGATCCTCATTCTTCCCTCTTCCCCAAATGTCTGTATCCCTCAGATTTCTGTCCTTAGTTCCATCATTTTTTCCCTCTGTATACTCTTCTCTTAGTGACCTCACTCACTCCCATGGCTTCATATGCTGTCTCTCAAATCTGATTGCCAAATTTGTCTCTTTACCCATGACTCCTCCCCTGTCATCCAGTCTTATATCTCCAAGTATCTTGTACTGAATGTTTCACTGCCATCACCCCCACCCGAATTTCTTATCTTTCCTCCTGATTCCCCTCCTCTACCTACCTTCTCTATCACTATTAACAGTTCCCCTTGTCCTTCCCATCTCTCAGGCTCACAATCTTGGTGTCATCTTTGACTCCTCTCTCTCCTCTTCCTACATAGCCACTCTCTAAGCCCTGTCCTCCTTGTAGTGTCATCAAAATCCATCCTATCCTCACTAGCCACACTATATGGTCCACACCTTGATTGCTGAAACCTCTCCTCTCCCTTTGTAACTGCTAAAGTCAAATTTCTCTCCCCCTGCTATCCCTCCATCACACACTTCATTCTATGAATCTGTTTGCTGACTTTGCCTCTTACTGGATTAAATGGAAATTCCTTGTCCCCTCTTTCAAGACCTTACACAACCTTGTTCCCTGCTCTCATTCCTTCCTATTCCTGCCTTTGCCCCTTGTTCTTCTCCCAATCAATTCACTTTATCACTCCCTATATGTCTTTTTCACTCGTTTTTGTGCTTCCTATATCCTGTCCCTCAAAGTTGACACAGTTTACCACCACATCCATCAAGACCCCTCTCTCTTTTTCAAATTCCTCCTTAAAATCTACTTGTTCCAGGAATCCTTCCTTCCAACTTCTCTTCAGCAATCTCTTATCATACTCCCTTTCCTGAACTGTTGATCTAGGTCTTGCATTTGTTTCTTTTTGGGTATCTTAGGGCTCAATTCTACAAAGTCTTACTCAGATGGGGGGATAGCTCAGTGGTTTGTGCATTGGCCTGCTAAACCCAGGGTTGGGAGTGCAATGCTTGAGGGGGCCATTTAGGGATCTGGGGTAAAAATCTGTCTGGGGATTGGTCCTGCTTTGAGCAGGCGGTTGGACTAGATGACCTCCTGAGGTCCCTTCCAGCCCTGATATTCCATGATTTTCATTACTCATGGAAGAAATCATTATGACTTGGATTTTCCTAATATACTAAACCTTTAGATTGCAAACTCTTCAAATCAGACACTATGTTTTACGCTGTTTAGAAAGCACATTGCAAATAGACAGCACTGTGTACATGATTTTGAATAATAAATACCCTTGCCCAGGCCTCTGCTTCAGTAGTGCTAGGCAGAGGCAAGCTGGGCCACTTTGATTTTCCACTACAGTAAAATCTCAGAGTTACGAACACCAGAGTTACAAACTGACCAATCAACCATACACCTCATTTGGAACCAGAAGTATGCAATCAGGCAGCAGCAGAGACAAAAAAAAAAGCGGGGGGAGGGGGAACAGTACAGTCCTGTGTTAAACATAAACTACTAAAAAAATAAAGGGAAAGCAGCATTTTTCTTCTGCATAGTAAAGTTTCAATGCTGTGTTAAGTCAATATTCAGTTGTAAACTTTTGAAAAAACAACCATGTTTTGTTCAGAGTTACGAACATTTCAGAGTTACTAACAACCTCCATTCCCAAGCTGTTCGTAACGCTGAAGTTTTACTGTATTTATTCAGCAAGACAAATCAGGAGCATAAGAGATCCACCTGATATTTAAAATCCCATCAACCTGACAGCCTCTTTAAAATATCAGATGTTAACTATGCAAGGTCAGAGCACTGCACATGTTTAAATCATTGAGACCTATCACTTAATGCCCATTAATAAGGTGTCAGTCTTAACCAAACTGTTTTTCCTGGCCAATTATGATAAAGATCTCAGGATGAAGTTTAATTCCATCTGGGCATGGATGTTTAATGCAATGTGAATAAAAAGGGGGAAAGAGTCCATAAAACTGCACCACAGATAGAAATCCATTTTATAATCTTTAGTCTCTAAAAAGGGTGCATTTAAATAAAAACACCTTACAGTTGTAAAGTTTTTCCCAATATGTAATTTACAGTTTCTCTACTGCCTTTTTCTTTCAAAATATCTCCCTGATGGAGTGGTACATTTGAAAAAACCCAAACTACTGGATATTTAGAATGAGGAACACTTCCCACCCCCACCCCCCCATCAGGTTATAAAAACTAAATATAGATAAAGCTTTTGTCCCTAAAATATTAAGTTCTAAAATCGGAAGACTAAAACTCAGGTCCTTGATCCTGAGATTCATGACAAAATCACCATTGGCATGGAGCAGGATTGGGCCCAAAGATTATACCAGAAGACAGTCTCTACGCAAAAGAATTAATGGACACAAATCTGACATCAGGAATCAAAATACTCAAAAACCAGTGGGAGAACACTTTAACCTGTCTGGTCATTCAGTGACAGACCTGCAGGTGGCTATATTACAACAGAAAAACTTCAAAAACAGACTCCAAGGAGAGACTGCTGAGCTGGAATTGATATGCAAACTAGACACAATTAACTCCGGTTTGAATAAGGACTGGGAATGGCTGAGCCATTACAAACATTGAATCTATCTCCCCTTGTAAGTATTCTCACACTTCTTATCAAACTGTCTGTACTGGGCTAGCTTGATTATCACTTCAAAAGTTTTTTTTCTCTTAATTAATTGGCCTCTCAGAGTTGGTAAGACAACTCCCACCTGTTTATGCTCTCTGTATGTGTGTATATATATCTCCTCAATATATGTTCCATTCTATATGCATCCAAAGAAGTGGGCTGTAGTCCACGAAAGCTTATGCTCTAATAAATTTGTTAGTCTCTAAGGTGCCACAAGTACTCCTGTTCTTGTTACAAAGTTTATAATCTACTGAGTGTGATCATGCTATTTGTATAAATGTACCACTCTTCTATCTAAAACTAGAAATATGAAATATAACTCTGAAGGCCTATTGTCATTATGTAAAGTGTGGGCCATTAATGATGGTTTGGAATCTTGATGACTCCCATTAACCAGGACCATTGTCTGCAGATAGCTGTGTTTACCTGTTAGTCTTCCTGTATATGTGTGCTGGCAAGTGGGCAATGAAGTCTTGCAGTGACATGTGACCATGTCACCTGAACTGGAATCCATCTTTAACCTGGTGCTTTTCCAGTGAGGGGGGGGGGTGGAAACCCAGAGGGACAAAGGGTTCCCACCTTATGCAAAAGATATATAAAGGGGTGGAAGAGAACACAAAGGGGAGAGGAGTCATCATGAAGAATCTCCTAGCTATAACCTGAGCTGGAACAAGAGCTGTACCAGGGGAAAGAATTATGCCCAGGCCTGGAAGGTGTCCAGTCTGAGAAAAAATTTACTGAAGCATCTCTGAGGGTGAGATTATCTGTATTCAGTTTGATTAGGCATAGATTTGCGCATTTTATTTTATTTTGCTTGGAGACTTACTTTGTTCTGTCTGTTACTACTTGGAAGCACTTAAATCCTATTTTCTGTATTTAATAAAATCACTTTTTATTTAGTAATTTACTCAGAGTATATATTAATACCTGGGGGAGCAAACAACTGTGCATATCTCTCTATCAGTGTTATAGAGGGCGAACAATTTATGAGTTTACTCTGCATATACAGGGTAAAATGGATTTATTTGGGTTTAGACCCCATTGGGAGTTGGGCATCTGAGTGCTAAAGACAAGCAAACTTCTGTGAACTGTTTTCAGGTAAATTTGCAGCTTTGGGACAAGTGATTCAGACCCTGGGTCTGTGTTGGGGCAGACGGGAGTGTCTGGCTCAGCAAGACAGGGTGCTGGAGTCCTGAGCTGGCAGGGAAAACAGGAGTAGAGGTAGTCTTTGCACGTCGGGTGGCAGCTCCCTGGGGGGTTTCTGTGATCCAACCCGTCACAGTGGCGTAGTCGAGCAGGGTCTGTGCACAGCTGATTGCTTTGAGATACTGGTAGTGATTTTAAGTGAGTTTTAAGTGTGGTGGCTGGAGAACAGACAAAGTGGTTACTGGTTTGTTATTTTCTGTTTGCTTATTTCGGGAAAGGGAAGTAGGGACAGAAAAGGTAGCAAAATAAGTAAGAATGAAGATCAAAAGAAGCTAAAACTACACAAGTTGCAAATTGCCCAAATAGACTGAACACTGGATCCTGGGAAAGTCTCTGTTAACTAAGAAGCCCCTGAGCTGAGTGCATCTCAGTTTCAGTGAACTGCAGATGGGTGTGGCCCAACCTCTGTCTATGCTGAAGATGACTGGAGTGTCTAATTTAGCAAGACAGGAGTGTAGAGGTTCTGCCAGGAGACGGTTCTCTGTGGTATCCCAGCTCATCAAGTGATGGTCTCAAGGGAAGACAAATGGAAATTTGATGTACAATTTGCCTGGGAAAAGGCTGACCTGGAAAAAGAAAAGGCTGCCCACCAGCCTGGACTTAAGAGACAAAGCAAGTAAGACCCAGAAGCATGACCTGGCTGTAATGGAGTGGAAGAGGTGCACAGAGACATGTATCCTGGAGCTGGAAGTTGGGGTCCTGGTGACTGCTGCGGTGGGAACCCCAAGGACTCTAGCTGGAAGTAAGCCCAACCTGAGTGAAAAGGGGGGGATTTTGCTGCCCAGCTAAAGGTCTCTCATAGCTGGTAGCTGTGAGCCTACAGCTGGATCAGGGTCTCTTTCCCTTTTGGGGGACACAGGAGTGTCTGCCCCATAGGGGAGCCCAAAAACGAATTTTAGGTATACTGCCTCCGCCATGGTCAGTGTCCAAGTCCTACCACATATTACTTTCAAACTCTGTTTACAGGCCAACACATGGAACCATATCCAATCTGTGTCCCTAGCATGATGTCAATAACAGTTAGTAACAAATATATTCTTTCCAGCACTGTTAGTTACAAGTTTCTTCAGCTGGAATAGGGGCAGTTTCACAATAAGAGGATTCAGTGAAATCATTGTTAAATCCTAATCTAGAGGAACAACTCTGGGCGTGAGTGCCCGTTCACTCCTGTCTACTGGTGTCTGCTGCTAACGTACACACAGGACTGGGTGGACAAAGCATACAAATCTGGAGAGAAAAAGTTACACACATGTATCAAGTCAAAAGGTTTTTGTTCTGTTTTATTTTTTATCTACAAACAAATCCCATACTGATTTCCTTCTTCCCCAGGAACAGGTTCATCAGTTGTAGTAATTATTTCTTTACAGATTAAATAAATCATATTGTTGAATTTTATATTAATAATATATAGTTACACATGCAATAGAATATACACTATATATTGTATATAATATTTTGCATATGTATTATATATTATAAGCAAATAAACATACACCATAACAAGAAACTGTTCATGTAATAACACCAATTTTCATATCTCTACCCTGACTCACTTCACCCATCACTTCTATATGAATGCCAGGGGTGAAATCCAGGTCCATTGAAATCAATGGGAGTTTTGCCATTGATGTCAATGAAACCAGGATTTCACACAAGCTTCATATATATGGACTTAAGGAACATTTATGTGAAAAAGTCCTTTCGTACATTATATGCTTTAAATCTGATTATTTGACAATAAGTATGGCTTTCCAGTATTCCTGTGCTGTACTAAATTTCTATTTGTAGACTTTGATCCTTCAAGGTGTTTGTCTGTATTGCCAATCCCAATGTTCAAGACTCAGCCAGGAGTGGCAGGTTTGTATAATTTTTGGTGGTGCCCAGAATGGGTCTAAGTCTCCCCACCTCCCCGTCTGCCTTGTAAGCCAATATATATTTTATTAAATAATGTAAAAATGGACTGGAAACTTTATTGCACAATATCACTATTGTAAGAAAAAAATATTTAACTAAGAATATCAATGTTATTAATAATCTTTTGAATACAGAAACAACCAAGCACTCTTTGATCAATAACCCTCAAAAGCAAATACTTTCTAAAATTAAAACAAATATAGCCCCTTCTTTTGCGATGATCCAGAATTTGTTGCTGGGATAAAATGAAGCTACAATGGGCTGGTGCCACAAGATTACAAGGGCCAATTAAAAGTGGAAAGTCAGAAGCAGCACTTGCCTGCTTCAATATATTATATTTTGTTGTACCTGTTGTGGGAATGTTCTTAATGTTTTCTCTGAATACTGTGTGGTGCCTCAGTTTCCTCTGGAAGGTGTTGGAGAACAAAGAGATCAGGTGGCCTCCTTGTCCAGAAAAGAGACAAAGGCCAGAGAAGGGGCTGGAGGGAGTGTCAGTTTGGAGCTGGCTGGGGAGATGGGGAGAGGCCGAGAACTTGGGTCTGGGCTCCCCACTCCTTAAGATGGACCTGACTGAGGGGTCCTGTTTTCTGTACCTACAAGCTCTGTTTTAGACTGTGTTCCTGTCATCTAATAAACCTTCTGTTTTACCGGCTGGCTGACAGTCACGTCTGACTGCGGAGTTAGGGTGCAGGGCCCTCTGATTTCCCCAGGAGCCCTGCCTGTGTGGACTCATTGCGGAAAGCGCACGGTGTGGAAGGGGCTGCTGAGTGCTCCGAGGTCAGACGCAGGAAGGTGTAAGCTTCTTGTCCTGGAGACAGTATGTTCAGAGAGAGGAGGCTCCCCCAGAGTCCTGACTGGCTTCATATGGAGTAGTTCCAGAGCATCCCAGCATCCCCTTCCACACCGTGCGCTTCCCGCAATGAGTCCACACAGGCACTGACACTCCCTCCAGCCCCTCTTCTGCCCTTTGTTCCTTTTCCAGGCAAGGAGGCCACCTGATCTCTTTGTTCTCCAACACCTTCAGTTGGCCCCTTGCAGGGGAGAAGCCCAGGCCATCAGTTGCCAGGAGACAGGGTTCGGCCATTCTCTGTACAGACAGCATCACACTGGCCCTCTAGGGTTCTGCAACAATCACGTACCTTTATCCCACCACCTAGATCCTTAAGAAATGCATAGGGGAAACTGAGGCACCCACACAGTATTCAGAGAAAATATTAAGAACATTCCCACTTTGTAACACCTGTATAAAACCAATTATATACTTTAAAGGGTGTAAAATAATCAAGTATTGTGCTAAACACGATCATATCCCAAACTGACTGCCAAATTTAAGTTGCATTTTTTCCCTTCAGCTGAGGGCTCTGGGGTTGGGCTGGGGCTGAGGGCTGGGGCTCAGGCTTGGGGTGCTAGGGGTGCAGGCTCTGGGGTGGGGCCAGGCCGGGGATGAGGAACTTGGGGTGCAAACAGGCTGCCCCAGGGCTAGGGCCAAAGAGGACTCTTCCCCCCCCCCCAGCCCCAGCCCCAGCCCCAGCAGCACACTCACGCTGCACCACTGTCACTGCACATGCTCCTAGGGACCCTCTCAGGTCCAGGAAGCCCCCTCACCTCCTCTACGCTAGGTACGGGGGGGGGCCTGCCATCACGTGTGGCCTCCCCTGCTGCTGCCCCTCACCGTAGCCTCACTGGGGGTGGGGGATGGGGCTGCCCCTTGCCCAGTGTGGGGCAGGAATGGTGGCTGCGGTGGGCGGGGAGGGCGAGGGCAGGGTGTCACAAAATTCACCCAAGCACCAGCTGCTTAGGTCCAAGAAGCCCCCCAACCCGTCTCCTCTATGGGGTGGGTGGGTGCTGGGGGGGAGGGGACTGCCATCACGTGGTTTCCTTCCTCCCCTGCTGCAGCCTGCTGCCCCTCACTGTAGCCTCATGGGGGATGGGGCTGCCCCTTGCCCAGTGTGGGGCAGGAGTGGTGGCTGCTGGGGGGCGGATCACATGGTCAAGCACTCACTGAAGCCCCAGCAGCTGCTCAGGTGAGTGAGGTCCACTCCAGATGTCTCCCGCAGGAAGCCCCCTCTGCGTCTCCTCCCGGTGCAAGGTGGGGGTCTGCCAGGCACGTGTGTGCCTCCTCCCTCTCCTCAGGTGCAGCAGCAGCAGCCGGCAGTGCAGGCAGGCGAGGGAGAGCCGCGCGCTGCTTTCAGTCAGGCAGGGACACTCCAGGACCCCAGGGGGATGCTCCGGGGCTGGGGGGATGCTCCAGGCATGGCTGGGGGAGAGACCCAGTTCCAAACATTGGTAGAGCAGGGCCACCAGCCCTGAATATTCCTGGAGCCTGGGCACCATGGGCCCATACAACTCGCCGCCCCTGGACTCAGCCCTCCCCTCCCTCCCGCCCCAAATCATAAAATTGGTTTAAAAATAATGAGTTTGTTAAAAAGTAATACATTTTGGGAGAAGGGGGTTATTTGCCTTTGGGTTTTTGAGCCTTTAGGATTTATATTTTCCAGCTTTTTTCCTCAACCATGAGGGCTAGAAACTTAGTTTTATTTATATGAGAACTTAAATTCTCGTATCATTGCATGACTCCGGCTGGGGCTTGTTAAGAAGGGCTGAAGCAAACATCATAACTGTTGGTAATGCTAAATGGCTCCTTGTGAGGTACTGAGCTTCCTCAACTCCCATGGAGGTGCTCAGCACCTTGCAGAATTGTGACCTTACTCTGTTCAAGAAAAATATGAGACTTAGGCCCTCCCTATAGTGAGGTTTTTGCACTGATGGTGTAATATGCCCTCATAAATTACTAGAGTAAGTGACACCTGTGCAAGTCCTGTTTTGCACTGGGGCGGTGTGTCTACATTAGGGGTTTGCACCAATATACCTGCATCAATGTAGTAAAAACTGTACAAATTTCCAAAATCCACATGTGCCCTGAATAGCAAACTTGCTGCATGAGAAACATATCAAATCCCAATGTAAAGTATGAATACATTTATGACCACATTTTTAAAGGACCTTCCTTTTAGCACAGTGGTTTTCAACATGTGGTCTGCAGACCCCTGGGGGTCCACAGACTATGGCTAACATTTCCAAAGGGGTTGGCACTTCCATTTGAGATTTTTTAGGGATCCACAAATGAATAAAAGGTTGAACACCACTGCTTTAGCATCACTTTGTCATGACCTACAGCTCCCAAACCAGGGCTGCAGGTCATTACACTTCACCCATCCATTTAGAATCATAGAATACCAGGGTTGGAAGGGCCCTCAGGAGATCATCTAGTCCAACCCCCTGCTCAAAGCAGGACCAATCCATCCAACAGATTTTTGTCCCATATCCCTAAATGGCTCCCTCAAGGATTGAACTCATAACGCTGGGTTTAGCAGGCCAATACTCAAATCACTGAACTATCCCTCCCCTTGACAGCTTACTGGCATCAACTAGAACTGAGACTTCATGAAGTCCAGTTGCAATAGACTGCTCCACCCACAGGCCCTGATTGGTGACACACTGAAGCGCTGATTGGTCTGCTCCCCCTACTTTAGCCTAAAGGAGGAGCAGGAAATAATCTGGGCCCTACCCTGCTTTGCCCTGCTCATCCAGTGCTATCTACTCCTGTCTCTGACCTGACCTGGCTCCTGATCTTTGACTTGTATCCTGATCCTGACTTCCTGGTTCCCTGACTCAATCTGATTCCTGGTATCTGACTCTTAATTACCAACTCAGCTTCTGGTTCTGAATCCTGGCAGGTGTGGAAACCCAGCCCCCTACCTTAGGCTAACCACTGGGCCTGAGTGCCAATGTCCCAGCCCTGACACTTGCATGTACGTGCGCACACTAGCATTTGTACATGTGATTGACAGGATTTGCATAAACAACACTTGCATGCACTTCGTATGTGCAAATGGCTTTGCTTGAGTAAATTATCTGTGTTCACAAATGATGGATGTCTCTTTCCCAATAAACTGTATTTTCACAAAATGATATATTATCCAAGACGTTCGTAAGTTTCAAACTGTTGAGCTGTTGTCAAAATAGGCATGCTTGCTATATTGTCAGCAAGCTAATTTTTTTTAGTGTGAGTTAATATTGATAAGAATCTTTTCTAATCATTTGAACTTAAATCTATAAAAACATGTATATACAGGACTAAACTCTGGCTTGAGATGTACATGCACATTTTGATTGTCTTCAATACACAGGCAAACATGATATAAAATTTAAAACTGTCTTTCATTTGTGCTATAACACTGAAACGCATGTGAAACAGTTGCTTTCACCCTCAATTGTTTGTCAGCTTCAGAGCTGCAGTGAGAATGGTTTGTCACGGGTTTGAGATTAGAGAGGCTACAAAAATAGAATACTCGATAATAATGGGGGATTTCAGCCATCCCATATTGACTGGGAACATGTCACCTCAGGATGGGATGCAGAGATAACATTTCTGGACATCATTAATGACTGCTTCTTGGAGCAGCTAGACCTGAAACCCACAAGAGGAGAGGTAATTCTTGATTTAGTACTAACTGGCCCACAGCATCTGGACCAAGAGATGAATACAAAACTACACAAAAATAAGGAAGCTAGTTATACAGAAAAGAATTAGATAAATTCATGCGTCTCTGACTGCCAGAATCTGGGACTGGACAAGATGGGATGGATCACTCAAAATTGCCCCTGGTCTGTTCATTCCCTCTGAAGCATCTGGCACCAGCCACTGTTGGAAGACAGGATACTAGGTTAGATGGACCATTGGTCTGAGTCAGTATGGTCATTCTTATGTTCTTATGACTTTTTTTTTAAAGTATGATACAAAATTACTTGTGATATCTCAAAGAACAAGGAGTACTCTTAATATAACAATGTATAGTTGGGGGGAAATGTTTTTATAAACACATCTAATATTACAAATCTGAGCAGAATCACCCTTAGCCGTTTTGGGTGGGCCTACAAAATAATTCTTGCTCCCATTCCCCCCTTCCCAAGTGTAACAAAATGTATCATGCTACTATGCACAAGGTTGGTTTGTGGACTTTAGGGCGGACTAGTGAGTTGATTTTTATGTTATGAATTAAGTGCCCTATGTAAGATGCAGAGGCCTTGAAAGTCAGAATACATTTAAAATGAATTCTGTCCCTGTTTTGAGTACAGAGGAAGAGAGGAGTATAATTAAGGTTTTTGGAGTTCTCCTAATGCTGTAGTTGAGAACTGAGGCGCAATGCATCTAAATTAACTTGTCACACTATTTGAGGCCATCATTTATAAGTTCCCCCCAACCAAGACCGATTTTGCTCCCTTTTTCTAACAATACTACTACTAATAATACAATTATGAATTTCTGTATATTCTTTAAGTTTCTCAGTGATAATTCTCAGTGGAGGGAGATGTCTAATTTTTCATACAATCCTCTCTTTTTCCAGGTATGTTAAGATGGATTCAGAGACTTTGCGGATGGACCAATTAATATCCACAAAACAATACAGAGTGAAGGATTGCTTTTAAGTTTGGCTGCCATTTATATAGGCCATCCCATAAATAGGCCACAAAAATAAAATAAAAACTTAGAAGCAACAAAACTGATTTATTGAGAAAAGAACTAATTTCATTCCATTTGTGCATGTAACTTACTATGTGATCCAGATGATACTAACATCTCTGCTTATTATGAAATTCTGTGTATGTAAATCCAGAGAAACTCAATTAAAGATGGTGGAGTTACAGAAGACATTGTAGAGTGGGGTGGATGTGATTTGGGATGACCTGCATAACTCATTCACAGCTTTGCCTCTTGTGAGTCATGTGAACATGCTGAACTCATGCTGATAAAACCTTTATATCACACTCGGTCTCTTGCATCCGTTTTTTTTTTCTGTCAGAGATTTCCTTATCATCCAGGCTACTTTCTTTGTTCTTCTCACAGTAAAGGAATGGGCGACAGCCACCCCACTCACAGTGCTGGGGCTACAACTAGAGTCAAAGAGTTCTGACAAGATGTTTGTGATGGCCAGATTCTGCTCTCATTTACACAAGTGTAAATAGGCAGTAACTCGATCATCTTCAATGCAGTTTCTCTAGATTTCATAGATTCTAAGGCCAGAAGGGACCATGATGATCATGTGATCTGACCTCCTATTAACGTAACTAAGAGTAAAATTGTTCCTCTAAAATAGCCACAATGACAGATTCACTACTCCTCTTCCCTCACCTCCCTCCCAAATATTGATGGTGCAGTGACACTTACTGGGTGCTTGAAAGACTTTACTTCTTGCCTTTCATTTGTCTTGCTTCCCCTGCAGTATGTCAGGAAACTAAAATGTGACACACTAGCAATGTTGCCTATGCATACATAGATGAATATTCATGCACACACATGCACACCTATTTGTCCTCCTTCAGAATATTATGTGCACAACTGTCCTCTTCTGGACAGAACGTCAGAGCTGCTCAAATCTGTCACCCCCTAGTGTCTGAAGCCTACAGTGGATATCTGAACTTACACTATTGTACTACACAAACGAGAATGTTTCATGTTACCACAAATTATTTATAGCGGAGCAGAACAGGATTTCCATTGTTGTGGGGGTTTCTCCTTTACCTCAAAGATTTTAAACCAAGAACATCTCAGCATTATTACAAAATATTTACAGTAGTATATAGTATTGTATCTGATTAAAATATACCACAAGCAAAATCAATAAATGTAACTTGACTTAGGAGCTGTATTTTAGCTTAATTAATTAGACCGAGATCTAAAACTAACTGCCTTTTTATTATGTTGTAAGCAGAACACATTATGCACTAGCATATTGGGCACTTAGCCACTAATTATCTGCTACCTCTCAATGCAAAAATTTGAATTATTGATTTGGTATCTAAAGTAAGCCTTGTTTAATGATCTCAAGTTCATAGTATTAACCAAGAGAGCGAGTCCCAGAAAGCAGTTCTCACTTCCAAGATTTCAATTATTTTACATTTTTACAAAACATATGTGGGCAACAGATGTAATGAAAAAACATAGGGGCCTGATTCTCAGTTCCTCCATCCTTGCAATTAAGAAAGAAACAGAGGGATGTAGGGGGAAGTTGGCTTTAAATCACCTTTTTTTCTCCCTAATGTCTTCAGGGTAGAATTCAGTGTATTGAATTTAACCTAAAAAACCCTCAGTGGTTAGCTGAGAGATCAGCCTCTCCTTGTGATATACTGCCGCAGTTGAGACCAGCAGAAGCACTTGGGCAGGAGCTCGCCCATATAAGCAAGAACGAGCTATTGGCAGGGAGTCATCTGTGAGGGTGCATCAGTTTTGGAATTCCCTCCCCCCTCCAGTCTGCCAGAGCCTGGATGGATTTCTTTGCCTTAGGAGCATGTTGCAACACCCATCTTCCCCCCCCACCCCTTTGTTAAGGTTGTTGAAGAGGGCGTGGGTCAAGGTGGACATATTTATGGGCAGTCCTTGGTTTATATGGTAATTTTTAAAGTAGGGGCAGAGCTATAGCTGTATTTGAAAAATGTAAAAATAAATAAATTAATAATTATTCTGGGGAGGTTCGAAACCTCAGGGCCCAAGGACTTGTCTAGTTTGGTACTGGATTCTCAAGAGTTCTGAATGGAAGAAATTGTAACATTTGGCAGAATGTACCACTGCGGTAATAATCTTCCTTCTGGGTGTCAAACGTATTTGCAATTTGCCTCATGGCCCATGTAGGTGATTACAGTGTGAAGGTAGGATACATCTGCTTTAATGTATCCTTGAACTCTCTTACATTTTCACTCATCTTGCTATAGCCTTATCTTCAATTACACTCCTTTTCATAGGCCCCAAGCTGCTACGTGCCATCTGACCCCGTTGTATCCAAAATGTCAATGAATTAAATCAAATTTTTATACTTTTCAACCTCAACAGTTATCTCACGATGCACATAACAAATAGATAATGAGATTTGCAATTTATTAGGCACTCTGGTGCTTATCAATGTTTAACGATTAGGTTAAACCACTTTGCTGCTCACAGTTGTAATTATATATTTTTTCTCTGCAGCTGCAGGGCTGTCAATAGATTTAACTCATTCTAAATTTGTTGTAAAGTATATTTCTTAGTGCTTCTTGTCCACGTACTTAGAGAATTGGATTCATTTCTACTCTTTCCTCCAAAAGGGAAGGGAAATTTCCATGTCCACATTTTCCCTACAATATAAGATTTTGCCTCCCACATAGCATGATCATTTTCCTAACCTTTGTCCCTGATTCAGGAAAACACTGCATGTTTTTAACTTTAAACATCTACTTAACCCCTGTTGACTTCATTGGGACTTAAGCACATGCTTAAAGTTAAACACAGTGCTGTCCTGAATAAAGATGCTTTGCCGAATCGGGGCCTTAGAAAAACTGATCCATTTATTTCTATTTGCAACATATGCATCTGTCCCAAGAGGTCTACCATGATTTATATTGTGCCATACAAACAAAGCTCACAAAATTAAATTATAACAATCCCAACTTGGATCAATACCTGTGTAAATAGGTCAGATTAATCATGGAATACAAAAATATCCATCTTTCCTAGAAAAAGACCAGCCTCCACATGCCTCTCGAATACTGTGAAAAGTGTGCCTGGCACCTGATGGTCAAACATATTGTAGATATCCAGCCTAGTCCCTGCTAGGGTGACCAGACAGCAAATGTGAAAAATCAGGACGGGAGTTGGGGGTAATAGGAGCCCATATAAGAAAAAGACCCAAAAATCGGGACTGTCCCTATAAAATCGGGACATCTGGTCACCCTAGAGACTCTTTGCAAATCTGATTGGATAAAGGATATAAGCAATGTAGTCTTTTCACCACAAGCCTACAATTCCGCTAAAGGAAACAAAAATTAATTCACACAAATATAGCAGGTTGAGATCTTCAAAGCAGTCGAGGGGATTTATACATCTAGATCAGCTGATGAAAAGAGCCATACAAAAACTAGGTATTAAATATGATTATATAAATACAAGAGTTCCTATATTAATTTTTAAAGAATAGTCTATTATTGATTTTAATGGAATACGTGTACAAATCCCCTATTCTGTTTGAAAATCTCAACCTCATTATTTTATTGATATTCACAGAGAACACCTACCTTGCATTTCCATAAAACAAAACAAGACACATTGATGGTTAAGGTTGGTTCACATACATAACCAAAGCCTGGATATTAAACCTGACCTGCATAAAACAGTTCAGCTTTGTATGTATCAATAACTGTGAGATGCACCTTAGGCATCTTTTTGTGATTCTCCACAACCCATTATGCTCTTGTAATACTGTTGCCATTAAGCCATTATTATAATGCAGTGTTTGTGGGGCATGCCACCAGAGGGTGCTAAGGACTATCTGGGAGCACAGATTTATTGTTCTCCAGTTTCAGCTTTCATTTAAAAAAAATAAGTCTCTAGCTGTTACGATTGCAAAGAAAACCTTCAAAACGGTGAAGCGAGCATAACCGATACAGAGGTATCTGCTTGAGTTTGCAAAGCTCCTGAAACAATACTGTCATTCACTATGTTAGTCATCCAGTCACTGATAACCTTTTTGGTGAAAACTGAAACAAAAAAAAGTCATTTAGCACTTCTGCCATTTCCACATTTTCTGTTATTGCCTCCCCCTGCTCCCCCGGCCGCCATTGAGTAGTGGGCCTTCCTGTCCTTGGTCTTCCTTTTGCTTCTAATGTATTTGTAGAACATTTTCTTGTTATCCTTTATGCCTATAGCTAATTTAATCTCATTTTGTGCCTTGGCCATTCTAATTTTGTACCTACATGCTTGTGTTATTTGTTTATATTCATCCTTTGTAATTTGACCTAGTTTCCACTTTTGGTTGGACTCTTTTTGGGTTTCAGATAATTGAAGATCTCCTGGTTAAGCCAGTATGGTCTCTTGCCATACTACTTATTTTTCCTACGCAGTGGGATAGTTTGCTTATGTGCCCTTAATAATGTCTCTTTGAAAAACTGCCAACTCTCTTGAACTGTTCTTCTCCTTAGACTTGCTTCCCATGGGATCTTGCCTGTCAACTCCCTGAGTTTGCTAAAGTCTGCCTTCTTGAAATCCATTATCTTATTCTACTGTTTTACCTCCTACCATTTCTTAAAATTATTAACTCTACCATTTCATGATCACTTTCACCTAAACTTTGCCTACTCAAAATTGCCCCTTTAACTACCGCTGCCAGGTGTCTCAGGAACAATTTTAATGAAAAGTCCAGTCAAATTATCAGAACATGAAGACATACCTGGCACATCTCTGGCTGTGTTACATTAGCACGTTTCCTGCCTGCTTTGTCTGACCACACTGAAAAGGAAGTCCAACAGCATTCCAGAAAAGAAAAAAAAATAAGCCAACCTGTTTTCTGTTTGAATAGAAGGGCAGTCAGCTGTGACCTTCTCTCCTTCCTCAGAATAAAGGCAACTAATGTAAGTAACAGATTGTCTTAAAAGCTGCTGTTCCCTGAGCCTTGATAATTGCATTCACTGTGCTGCAAGGCTCACCACCAGGCAGCATTTAACATACAGCTTATTTGATCTAGTTATTGAGTCTCAATACAGGTGTTCTAGGCTGTTCATTGAACTGTCACAGCACTGAGAGGAAAATGCATTAATTGTAAATTTGGAAAAGGTTAGTTAAATCTTTTCTGGGGGTACTATACTGTCATTAAATAGCACAGGAAGAGCAATAATGGATAATAATGGCCTTCAGAGAAATTAAATTGAAGCTGTTTTATAGCAGCACTTAGCATTTATACAGTGTTCCACATTCTAAGTGCTTTAGAAATGTGAACTAATTAATCCTCACAACACCCCGATAAGTACATATTAGTATTTTCATTTTACAGAATGGGAAATTGAAGCAGAAAAGTAAGCTCTTTTGGGGAAGGAACTGTGTGTCTCAGTACAGCACCTAGCACATCAAGGTCCTGATTTGTGCCTCTGGGCCCTGCCCCAAAATAAATGACTTGTACAAGGCCTCAGAGCTGGGATCAGAATTCAGGAGTTCCTGGCTCCTCCACTTTGTGCTCAGATCACTCCTCTGTCTCATTTTAGGTGTGAATCTCTGGAATGATCTTTGGGATAGAAATCTTTATTAAACCCATGTTACGTGGCTAGGATGATATTTGAGATCAACTCTTGCAGTCCTAAGTCCTGAGTAAGAGCTCCAGGATTTGATCCATAGTGTAGATAACTGGGGCTAGTCGATAGCCATTACTTGCAGAAGGGTACTGTGGATTTTAATATGATGTTGTTTGTTAAAGCACAACTATAGACAAATCAGAATTTTCTAATACCATTTTATAATCCTCTCATATCCTTTGGTTGCACAGAAATGACACAACAAAGGGGAAATTAATGAGAAAAGGTGGGCGAGGTAATATCTTGTACTGGACCAATTCCTGGTGGTGAGAGACAAGCTTTCAAGCTACACAGGGCTCTTCTTCAGGTCTGTGAAACTACGGCTATGTCTATACAGCGCACCTGACACTGGGTGGCTGTCCCATTGTAACGTGCGCTGTGTAGCTGCTCTATCGCCGGGAGAGAGCTCTCCTAGGGACAAAATAAAACCACCCCAAGGGGCGGTAACTTCGTCGACAGAAGCATGGCTCCCGCCAACAAAGCACAGTCCACACTGGCGCTTTTCGTTGCTAAAACACTTATGTCATTCAGGGGGGTGCCAGTGTAGACCTAGTTTTTGGCCAGGTCTACACTGCAAGGTCTCCCGTTTAGCCACTTTTTGCTGGAGGGAAGAGAGCTCTCCTGTCGACATAATTAAGCCACCTCCAACGAGCGGTAGTCATTATGGCAGCAGGAGAGCCTCTCCTGCCGCCATAGCACTGTCTACACCAGCATTATGGTCGGTGAAACTTATGTCAGTCAGGGGTGTGTTTTTTTCACACCCAACTGACACAATGCTCTTGTAGACAAAGCCAGACTCACAGTGCGACAGCTAAATATAAGGTGGAACAGATTGTTTAAGATAAGTAGTTAATACATATTTCAAGGAACCATTCAAGGTGAAGTGGCCCATTGACACCCCTCTAGTCATGGGGGAGGGTAAGAAGATGGCGGGGGGAAGGTAGTTGTGGGGAAGGGTTGTTAGTGGGTTATATATTGTTGTAATAAATCATAAATCCTTGAAACATGTGTTGTGAATATTGCAGCGCACAGCTGCTCAGACCAGTTAAATATTCTTCCTTCTATTTTCAAGCACTGTGGAGTATAACACAAGCTCTGCCTGGATAACAAACATTGTATTGGTTTCCTCCTAGTCATTCTTGGCTTCACTGCTTTCCACACAAACATTTTTTTTTATAAATGTAGCATCTTCTCTAGTGAAACAATCACATCCATACACAGCATACAAGCTGATCATCATCAGTAAAAATGTGGCTCATGGGTTTATTAGATTATCTAACATGTCAGAGCTTCCACTGAAAATAGATTAAAACCATACAACAAAAAGTACTAAAAGGCTCTTTATTTAATGTCTGTAGCTTGTCCGTGGTTAGCACACCACCTCATTCAGAGAACCTGCTCAAGTGGATTTTTGAGGGATTATGCCTGTCTCACTCGTTTTTCCTGTTATATAGTGAATATTTTTAAAATTCACTGGGTAAGATGTCTTGGGTGAAATCCAAGCCCATTGAAGTAAACGAGAAAGTTTTGCCATTGACTTAAATAGGGCCAGGAGTTCATCCTTTGTTTCTAAACAAACTGCCTCCTGATAGCTGGAGTCTGCTCCCATGATCTTCACCTGCACCAGGCAGTGCATTGGGCCAGATTGGCCAGGATGCTTAAAGGTCTCTTACCATCTAGGCCAGGATTTTTGCTTGATTTGAAGGACCAGTGACAGTTTTAAGGTCTGATGTCTCATGAGACATGGTGGCTAGAAACTAATCCTGTCCATCACTGGAAAGCTTTCCAGTGATTTATAGCATTTTTTCTTCTTTATCTTTGCTTCAAGATATCAGACCCTGAAATCATGTAATTCTGATTCCCATCTTGTCTTCTCCTCCACCTTTTAAATTCCAGTCTGATTTTAATCGTTGCACCTCAAGAACTGACAGTTGGAGGTAATGCTATTCGCCATCTGAAAACTTGTCATTCTAGCAGTCCTAGGGCAGAAAGCATGTATCTGTACTTGTAGGTGCAAGTGACATGGCAGTTGCTAAAATCATGCTGGTGAAGTGGAGGCACAGGAAGAAAGCAAAACAGTAAGCAGCAGCCAGGACCCACACTTATGGTAAAAAGGGGGCAACAAGGATAGAGTTGATCCTAACCTAGACAGAAGGCATGGCTGTTGCTGGTTTATGCTTGAAGCATAGCATGCTGGCTCTTAACACAGCCTCCCCCCAATTGCTGGAAACCTTAGACTCCCAGGGTCAAACTTCATTAGCCACTAAATATACTCAGACTGGTCATTAACTCCCACTGAAATCAGCTGGAGTCTTTCCTTTGACTTCAATGGGAATTGTATCACGCTCTAGAAAGTAAAACACAGCTTTGAACTCATGTGCATTTTGAAATACATTTCACGTATCCTCAAATGGTTACAGGAAACTTGCCCCAAAGTTGATTAAAATACATCCATGAATTAGAGTAGCTTCCTTTGTGTAACAGAGATATTAAGTTTAAACATTCACAGCCAAGGAACACCTGTGTATTTCATAACTAAATCAGGCATATGAAACAGATGTTTTCAATGATGCACCCCTTTCTCTCACTCTATTGAACATACCAAATTAAGCTTCCACAACAAGTAAATATAGAAAAACTTGCTACACCGAATCCAATAGTAAACGTCCCACTGTTGATAGATCCATAATGCAGAAGCCTTTTCTCATATCTTTACCGAGCGGTTATATTTGGGAAATAAGATTCATTTTTAGAGTTAAAATGAATCTCTGATTGCAACACAGATTCCATCTTCACCTCTGAAAAATAGTTTTTTCAGTAAAATAGCTGGTTTCACACAAAAACAATGAGGAGTCCAGTGGCATCTTAAAGGCTAACAGATTTATTTGGGCATAAGCTTTCATGGGTAAAAAACCCCACTTCTTCAGATGCATGTTTCACACAGTCATGAGAAACCTTACCGCTAAAGGAGTTTGGCTTTGCATATGAGAATATGCAAATTAACGGTTCTGACATGCAAAGAGGAGCTAAGCAGGCACTGGGCTTCAAAAACCCTTCTGTGTCACATGGACTTCTCTGCCCTGCTCTTGCAAGCAAACTGCACCTGAGTGACATCACTGAAGAGAGGGTGAAGTCAGCCACATGCTGGAAAAGGACACAGCTGGAGACTCAGCAAGCCCTTGTGTGCTGTTTACAAAATGACTGGCTTGGAGGGTGGGAAAGGAAGTGTGGGCAGAGTCTCTGAGGGCTGCTGAATTTCAGAGGCAATCTTTTATGAGCTCAATGAATCATTCTGGTGATCTCTGTAGTGGAGAGTTTCTTTCAGCGTTCCCCGGTCTGCACAGGATGTGCTAAGTAGGGAAGGTGATGGCTCTTTAGAAGGGTTGCTGGAGAAGAGGGGGTTTCCTCCCATTTCCTGCTTGCTGCTCAGTGCTGTCTGGAAAACAGGTTCCTGAAGGCATTGTTGTAGTTTTTGTTGAAAGCTGTATAGATCAGTGGATTAAAAAAGGAATTAGAATAGCCGAGCCATAGAAAAATACTTTTCCAAATGGGTGGGATGTCACAGGAGCAGAGAGGGTTGATGAGTTCAGTGATGAAGAAGGGGATCCAGCATAGTACGAAGACCCCAATAAGGATGCCCACCATGAGGACAGCTTTCTTCTCCTTCTGTTCTCTCCACGTATCTCCATCGGTCTGGAAGGTAACAGTGGCGTGGCGGACTGTGAAGACCATCTGGGATTGTTGGGAGGCCTCCTTCACCTGCCAGATGTGAGCACAAGCGTCAACATATGCACCCTGCCTGCTGCCCATCATCACACCAGGCATACTGCATGTGTCAGCAAACAATCTACAGTACAATTGCAGTTATAGGAATGTGATAGGGCACACTGAAGTAGTTTGGGTCAACAGTGCAACTTTATTCTGTTTAAGAGATGTGAAGTATATGTCCCTGTTTTGGGAAAACAGGAGTTTTGAATAATGGAGGTTATAAAAATAGCAGTGATAGTGGAAACTGCATATGCACAATTACTCCCACTATCACAATCTGACCATGTATATTTCACACATTTAGCACAATCAGAGCAGTAGAGCTCTCTCTCACACACACAGCCCTGCCTGCTTCTTCTGACTATGCTAGTCTCTGAGGGGCATATGATGGGGGAAAAGGAGAAAAATGCACTAGGAGAGCGTACAACATACATTGCCAAAAACAGTCATATAGCTCATTAATACACCAGCAAACCATGAGTTCAAAGCATCTAGCCACCATTAGGAAACAATTTGCAAGGTTGTGTAGGTGCCTGCACAGACAAATATTTCCCCTAAGACGATGTCAGGTTATTTTCCATATTCTGGGTGGTTGCCTACTGACCCTCCACCCCTAACTACTAAGGGGCCAGACTCACCTGTGAAACCCTCAGTCATACAAGTGAGCACTGACCCACAGGATTTCAAGGGGCTACTTCTGTGAGTCATTGCTCACTAGCCTGAATCAGAGGTTCACCATCAGGCTCAAAGTTCCTGCACAACATTTCCACTAGCACCCAATGACTGCACACTTGGCCTCCAAGTCTCCCTTCTAGACCTCAGTGCTCCACAGTCCTTGGGCAAGTTTCTCCCGCAGGGCTGGGCCAGAGCGGGGTCCCAGGGCCATGGACATCATCACAGCTGCCACCCAGCCCAGGCCAGCTGGTAAACCCCAGGCTCGACCCACCTCTAGCCCTTCAGGGGCGATGGGGGTGATGGAGTTGCTCTTCCGGGATCCGATGCGAAACTTGGCCGCCTTGTAGATCTTCCAGTAGACAAAGAGCACGACGCAGAGCGGCAGGTAGAAGGCGCCGAAGGTGGAGAAGACCGTGTAGGAAGGTTCCTGGCTGACCTGGCACTCCTGGTTGCCCTCGGAGTAGGTCTCGCCCCAGCCGAAGAGCAGCGGGGCCAGGGCAATGACGGCGGAGAGGGCCCAGGTGAGGGCGATCATGGCATTGGAGATGCAGCGGCGGGCGCGCAGGGTGTACTCCAGGTGGCGGCTGAGGGACCAGTAGCGGTCCAGGGCGATGGCCGTCACGTTCCAGATGCTGGCCGTGCAGCACAGCACGTCGAAGGCGATCCACACGTGGCACAGCGCCCGGCCCAGCTGCCAGCGCCGCCCGGCCAGCTCGTGCACCAGGCTGAGGGGCATGACCAGCGCCGCCACCATCACGTCCGAGACGGCCATGGAGGCCACCAGGTTGTGGGGCACGCGGTGGAAGGCGCGCACCCGCAGGATGGTGGCCAGCACCAGCACGTTCCACAGGAAGGTGGCGGCGGCCAGCAGCGCCAGCAGGGTGAGCAGCAGCACGCCGAACACCGACAGCGGGGCCCGGCCGGGCAGGGCCGCCGGGGGGCCCCCGCCGCCGCTCCGGTTGGCCGCTGCTGCCCACGGGGTGGCGGAGAGGTTCAGGGGCCCGTCCATGCTGCCCGCCGCGTGGGAAGGGGAGCGGAGAGCGGCCGCCAGCTCCCGTGGGACTCAGGGGGATTCAAGGCGCGGGCGGCGGGCTGGGAGCCGGCTGCGCCTCCGTGCCCGGCCCGAGACAAAGTTTGGGGGGACGCGCGGCCATGGCGCTGGGCGCCGGCGAGAGGGAGCGTGACCGCGGGCTCGGCGCCGGGCTCCCAGCCTGCCCAGGGGACGGGAGAACAGCCCCGCTCGGGGCGAGCCCCGGCACCTCCGCGAGCGAGCCCTGCTGGCCCCGGCCTGCCGCGGAACCCCCCGCCACCCCGCCTGGGGCAGCCGTGCCCGGGCGCCCGAGCCGCGCTCCCTGGTGCAGGGCTGGGAACGGCGACGAGCGCAGTCCGAGCCGGCGGCGGGGCTTTATCAAAGAGAATGACTCCGACGTCAAAACGTGGCCCATCAGCTGACGGCAACCCCCCTTCCCTCCAGTCCTCCCGGGCGAACGCACCCCTCGTTCAGCGAGAGCCTGCCTGCCTTCCCCGGCCGGATGGCGGTCCCTGCCTCCCTCCCTCCCTCGCTCGCTCGCTGCCAGGTGGAGGAGGAGTCCGCTTGGGTTCGGCACCTGCTGCTACCGCTGCTTAGCTCAGTGCCCTGCTGCTCCTCGCCCTGAAAGTCTCCAAGAACAGCCCAGGCTTTTTGCAGAGGACTGCACCAGCAGATGGTAAATGGATCCCCGAATTCCCTTCTCTGTGCTCAGCTTAGTGCTTCACGCGCTGTCACTGCTGTTACACACCTATTCATCTCATGCACCTCTTACCCTGTTCAGATAGGGTGCTGCTCTGCACCTGCTCGTATGAATAAACTATTACATGCCTAACGATTTGGATTGCTCGAAGAAAGGGGGTTATCTACAGTGAAGGATGCATCTTTCATTATAAGGGAGCAGGTATCCATGGCTTAGGTTTATAGGCACTTTAATCAAAGCTCTGCTCTACCCGGAAGGTGCATATGTATGTAACCAACTGGTCAGGTGGGTTACCTGTGCATATATGAAAACAGAGTATTTCCAGTGGGCTTCAGCAAAGCAGAGACAAATTAAAGTGGTCTCTGATTTCAAGTGCATGGGTAAAAGGAGCTGGAGAATAAGAGCTTTTCAAAATCATGCTTAGTCATTTCAGTTTAAAGATGTTTATCTAGAGATTAGCTATAGGTAAGTCAACTCAGCCTTTTCAGTACTGCTTTTCTGCTAAGTGTTTGGGGCACCCATCATGAAAACATCCCACTTCATTTGTGCTTTTTCATGGACTTTAATTTCCCCTGTTGTGAAATATAATTTTAAAATTCAAAAGAATTACACCTAGATGTTTTAAAAACTCAAAAGTTAGTGTATCCCTGGCAATGTCAATATACCCACATTGAATGTGTCTCACAGTACAGCATGTACCTAACAAGCCAACTAATACATGTAAGGGGTCAAGTGACTGTTTCTTTCAGAATCTCACCTTTTGCATATCCAGACTTTTAACTACTAATTAACTTTTTATTAAAGCTAAACAGAACACTTCTTTGACTACAACACATTTTTGTATTATTTTACTTACTTTTTTAATTATTATTTCTGTAACAGTAGTGATTATAGGCTCCAAATGAAGTCAGGGCCCCATTGTGCTAGGCACTGTACAGACACACAGAGAGACAGTCAGTACCTTAATCAGCTTACAAACTAACTGGATAAGACAAACAGCAGGTGGGAGAAAGGAAATAAGTAAATAAATATTGAGGAAAGGTGATCAATACATTTGTGACCTTAATGCAATTTCATTGGATTTAGGAGAGGAAATAAAGATGTAGCAGTTCTGTAGAGATACACAACTGCACATTACCACAGGCAATAGCATAACTAAAAATCAAATGAGTATTTGGTACTACACATTTTTAACCTCATAGGTGATGCTCAACCACACAGTGATGCTCAACCAGTTTGTGATGAGCCCATAAGAGGCAATTATGATATATTTGTCTCATGATCCTTCTGTAAATTTCCTGCAGGATAGCCAACTAAAGGCAGACCACTGATGCATACACAAATGCACACATCACACCTGAAATTTGTTGTCCATATTCCTTTTAAAGTTTATTTTTTAAATAGCTTTATTAAAATGAATTATGCTTTTGAGAGCAACTAGCATGCTGGAGGTCCATCAACATAAGTATATTCCACCGTGTGTCACTCTTTTTTAGAATAATAGACACAGAGAGAAATATTAAGTATGCAGGAAGATGAGGTATCTTTAGCTTAATACATGAGCTTTGACAATCAAAGTTTCCAGTACAAACTATCAAGAATCTGCCAAGAAGACAGACAGCACTGATGGTAGGAAATGGATGGATCTGTAAAATGCAGTTGTTATTCTGACCCTTTTTCCTGATGGCAAGTTGTAGAAGAGATTTGTTTCTCACAAGCTTTAGGCATTGGTGCTAGTAAATTGTTGAAACTGTGGGAAAGTTTGTGATGTCACTAGACTGCAAATGGACTTCTTGATGTGTGTTCTCCTGAATGTCATTCTGCTTCATCCCAGGTATCTGATGACCTATATTTATATAAATCCTTTCGGACTGTGGCAATGTTCTGCAGAACACCAGAGTAGAAATTATATAAATTTTAAGACTCTTTTCTAACCAGTCAAGATATCATCCTGAAGGTCTGATTTCTTTACCCTTTTATGAAAGATGAAGACAGAAATCATTCTAAATAGTTTTCTGTGTTGGCCTTCGGGGTTCCCCAGTGCTCTCTCAAGTTGGTTTTGTTATTATAACGCAGCGTAAACCTGCATAGTAATGAAAGAACCATTGACGTCAGAAGTAAAATGTAGATGTCTTCTAGGGGATATTTTTTCCCCATCTCTAGTCCCTTAATCCTTGTTTCTTGATATGCAATTGAAAGCTTTCTCGTTACTTGGCAATACCATTTCCTGAACAGCCACTCCACTACTGCTTTGTCTACCTGCCAAGTGTTTCTGTTGGCATAATCGACTTATCAGTGTGTTGCCTTCCCACATTGTGGATTGCTTTCAGGAGAATAATCTGAGATCCAGGAGATGGATCTGAGGTGCACCACATTCACATTTTTTCCTGTAGCTATGGAATGTGTGCTTCCTTGCTTGACTCTTAAGTAGAGGTTGTCAGTTCTCATCAGACGTGTAGATTTTTCTGTTGCAGCCTTTTGATATTGTGCAAATTGCTGTTCGTTTGAGTAAGTTAAACACTCTGTGTTCTGAAATCATAGTACTGAGACATGGTGAAGTACCTTCATGGATGCATTTCATTAGTGGGTGAAGTGATACCTGGGTAAATTTTGTGAAGCTATTTATTTAGACATTTAGATCAGTGCCCACCACAAAAGCAACTGGGAGCTTTATACAACTAAAACCAGTCATTCATAAGCTAACAACATATTAAACTGTAGGGTCTGATCATGCAAACTTTTTCTCACACTGAGTAATAATTGGGTCTACTGGTGAGTAGGGACTGCTTATACAAGTAAGAGTTTGCAGGACTGTGTCTCACATCCATAGACAGTAAATTACAACAAATTCCATCAATAGGTCCATATAAAGATGTGTTTTTTCCATATATTATGTATGTAAGTACTATGAGACATTTCCTTCTCGCACATTAAAAAAACAAATCAGGAAAGCTGTAGGGGGAAAGAAAACTCCATAAGGTTTCCATCACAGGGTTCTCTTCACACTATCCCATCTGGTGGGAAGGGGACAGCGCGTGGATTTTGGAGGCCAGCCCCAAACCCCCAAACTTGCATATTTTAGGAATACACAAAGAAGGATATCCCCACTTTTGCATTGAGCCCGGAGCCATCCTTGTGGGCCCCTGGAAACACAATTTCTGCTGGAGCTGTTCTGCTATGGAGAAGACCTAAATGGAGATAATACAAAGTGTTAGCACCCACCAGGATTTCTTTGCAGAAATTTTGGATGCAGAGCAGAGGTTAGTGCCATGGTACACTCTCCTGTGCTGCTCCTCATGTCCCCAGCACCCCTTTACACAGATCCCCCAAAGGGGGCAAATAAGTAGGGCCCGTTGTGGGGACAGTGCTGCAGAGGTGGTTCTGTCCTGCTTCTGCATGGAAGGCGGGGGGCTGTGTATGAGGAGAGATCTTTCTCCAGGCACAGATCTCTGGGAGATTAGACAAGTGCATGTGTGGTTCGATGGAGGCAGATTACAAAAGCCCACAGGTAAAACAAAAACATGGAGACTTGGGAGAAGTATTGGAATCTGGAGGGAGCATTGGTCATTTAGCAATCATAAGGGAGAGACAAGAGAGAACATACGGGGGAAATCAAATCAGTATCTTAGATATCTGTATACTAATGCGAGAAGTATGGGGAATAAGCAGGAAGAACTTGAAATGCTAGTGAATAAGCACAACTATGACATAGTTGGCATCACAGAGACTTAGTGGGATAATATGGATGACTGGAATATTGATATAGAAGGGTAAAGCTTGCTCAGGAAGGACAGGCAGGGAAAAAAGGGGAGGAGGTGTTGTCTTATATATTAAAAATGTGTACATTTGGACTGAGGTTGAGATGGAAACAGGAGACAGACTTGTTGAAAGTCTCTGGGTAAGGATAAAAGGGGGAAAAAACAAGGGTGATGTCATGTTAGGGGTCTACTACAGACAGCCTAATCAGGAAGAAGAGGATAAGGCTTAACAACTAACAAAATCATCTGAAGCACAGGACTTGGTGGTGATGGGGGACTTCAACTACCTAGACATCTGTTGGGAAAATAACACAGCAGGGCATAGATTATCCCACAAGTTCTTGGAATGTATTGAAGACCATTTTTTATTTCAGAAAGTGGAGAAAGCTACTAGGGGAGAAGCTGTTCTAGATTTGATTTTGACAAATGGGAAGGAACTGGTTGAGAATTTGAAAGTGGAAGGCAGTTTAGGTAGGCAATTTTGAGTAGGCAAAGTGTTATCTGGTTAAAGAAGTTCTAGCTAACATAGATCATTGATGATTATTTGCTCTTGTCTATCGTGATCAGCATGACTAGGCAATGAGGTACAACAGGCCATGCGGTAGGGCTTGTCTATGCTTAAAATGCTGCAGCAGCATAGTTGCACCATTTCTGAAGTGCTTCAGTGAAGACACTACCTACGCCAATGGGAGGGCTTCTTCCATCAACGTCTGTCATTGATCCACCTCCCCAAGAGGCAGTAGCTAGGTCAATGGGATAATGTTCCTGTTGACTTAGAGCTGTCTACACTAGGGGTTAGGTCAGTTTTACGGCATTGCTCAAGGATGTGGATTTTTCACACCCCTGAGTGACCTATTTACCTACTGTAGACCAGGCCTTAGAGTGATTTTTACATACATCTAAGAGTGGTGGGAACTCCATTTGCAGCCAGTCAAAAAGTTTTTTTGTAATTAGGTGTGGTGACGATGCAGGAAAGGAAACAGAACACCAGGTCTGTGGTAGCCGAAAAGCCCCTCTACCTCCAGGAACTTTTCCTGGGGCTTTTATTCTTTACACTTCCCTGCTTACAACGCTTCTCATTGGTACAAATCTTGCGCATAGAAAAGCCAGGCAGTATACATGCACATAAGATAACGAACCCATCTCTTGAGCGCGTGAACACCAGCTGCGAGGGTACAATCAAATCAGCCAAATAAGTTTCCCAAACACAAACGCTGGATTGAAGGTCACTCCTGCCTCGTAGCCATGGGAGCAGTTTGCTGCGCCTGTGGACTGGCGATTCGGGAGCTATGCATCTCTACAATTAGGCACAATATTATACACTGACTAGGTTCTCTATTATCAGTTCTAATCATTGGAAGTTGTATTTGTTATACTCCTATGTCAGAAATATAGAACACTTACACCAACCCCCTATTGACTTCAGTAGGGTCAGGATTTTATCCTGGAAGTTCTAGCCATCTCAAAGAGTTTATGATCCAATGTCAGGGCCTGTGTGATGGTTACCAAGCTAGATGCACCCTTGTCCCTTCCTATGTCTGGGGCTGATACTGGGAGCAGAGCTGCAGCCAGGGGCCGAGATTGGCTGTGGGGCTGGGGCCTGGAGCAGAGCTGTGGCCTGGGCTGGGACTGGGAGCAGAGTGAGGCTGGGTGAGGCTCCCAGGCCCAGCCCCTGCCCTCCTGAACATTCCTACATGTCCCCCACAATTTGGGGACCCCTGCTCCAGGGACATTTCTCTTGTTGGTCAAGCACTGAGTAAGAAACATATTAGCATGAAGAAATTACTGGAAAGTTACAGAACCGCATTTACAGTAATATCCCCACAACTGTAGGACCTTCAATATCTCAGTAATAAAGACAATGGGCCAAGTTCTGGCTGGCATTTGTACTCATGCACATGCAGAAAAGATGCTGATCAAGAGCGTTTTTCGTAACTAAATCTGGCTCCCTTTCCAGCTCTCAGAGGTTACTCCAGAGACCTGGTGGGACCAGAGGCATGGAGAGGAAGTAAAAGCCACGGTCAAAAAGTCAGGGAACTTTGTTTTAGCACATCTGCCTCCTTGACCTGGCAGTGGCCCTATGCACTGCCCCACAGATCAATTACACTCCTAGCAGGAAGACCTATACAGGGGTGTTCTACACAGAGGTGGTGCACTCCTAACACTGCTTTCCAGTGACAACATGGACCCATTTTAGCAGCTGAGGAGAGCTATTTGGTCCAGTGCCACACTTCGACCTTTCAATCCTAGTAATGAGCAACAGAGCCTATGGAGCCACTCTCTCAGTTGTTTGTGATTTGCAGGGCCATGACGTTTCTCTCTCCTCAGCTGCTTGACTGGGTGCCAAACTTTCCAAGTGCACCTGCAGTACTTCTGAACGCCCCCAATGCACCACCACATTGTGCAGAATATTAGACAGTGACAGCACAGCAGCCATGGCGTGGGGCAGACCTGGTCACCAGGGGTTACTAAAAGGTGGGAGCTGAATGGCTAAAGAACCGTAAGGCACATTATAACAATGTAAAATAACAAAACTTTGTTGTGCCTGTATCAACCTCTCATTAATGGATGCCAGTGGAGGTTTGGGACATGTGAAAGTGCACACACTCAGTTAGTTCTAGAGGGCTGAGAGGGCACTTTCCTATGGAAATGTAAGCTTCCCCGGGCTCACCTCAGATTTATCCAGGTCCCCTGCTGGGAAGGTTATATTGTTCTCCAAACTGCCAGCAGATCCCCTTCATACACTGGAGCTGTGGCACTGCTTTCTCAAGGCCTAGGCCATGTTCTCTGCTCATTACCAAGTCACCCCTATCAATGCATCACTTCCTTTGTGAGGATACATGTGGTTTGTTTCTTTTAGCGTGTAAGATTTCCAGGTCAGGGGTGGTCATTTGCTATGCGTTTGAACAATGCCTGGCACAAATGGGCCCCCAGCTTAGTGGAGGTCTCTCAGCACTATTACAATATATTTGATAAATAATATTCTGCTTTTAATCTAAAGTCACCTTAATAATGTGAGGTAACTTTATATGCCATGGGAGAGCGCCAGCAGCTTGAAGGCTATGCAAGTAGCTCGGAAGCTCTGGGAGTGCTGGAGGCAGGGCGGAAAAGGTAAGAGAAAAGAGCCAGAGGCTGGGGCCTTTGCTAGAAGCAGACATATATGCCCTGCTACTGTCTCACGTTGGACTGTAGACTCAGTGGTTTGGCTCAGAACACCACAATGAAAGCACATAGTTTTGTAAAGGGGACCACTCAATGGAACAAAAATAAGTCTACTTACAGGACTGCAGGCTGGTTTAACTTCGAACCCATAATACCCTGAATAACCCTGTTAACCCATCGATGACCACGTTACTACTCACAGCAACAGAGGAAGCAATAGCTGCAGGTAACAGACAGCACATCTGTCCTGTTAAGCAATAGCAGGTTTTGGCAGCAGACATACAGCAAAACGACTCCACCATTTTGCAGAGAAGGAGATTAGGTCAAAAGCCTCGTCAGGCCTGCTCATCTTTCTGCTTGTTTGTGCAGTATGAGAGTCTTTTGTACCGGAAGTGAATCAAAGGCTGAGTGCTCCCTGATATTCTCACTGGCAGTACCATTGCTCCTCCAAGCACAGGGCAGCATGAGAGCAGTAACAATTCAATTCCCTGTATTAGCCCACAGTGGGAATAGGGTGACCAGGTGTCCAGTTTTCAACAAGAACACCCAGTCGAAAAGGGATTCTGGTGGCCCCAGTCAGCATCGTTGACCAGGCCGTTGACTGTCCAGTTGGTGGCGCCGCGCAGCAGGGCTGGCAGGCTCCCTGATAACCTCCACACCGCACAGCTCCCGGGGAGCAGCCGGCATGTCCCCGCTCTGGCTCCTATGTGTAGGGGCAGCCAGGGGGCTCCACACGCTGCCCCGCCCCAAGCACCTCCCCCGCAGCTCCCATTGGCCAAGAACTGCGGCCAGTGGGAGCTGCAGGGGCGGTGCCTGCGGACAGGGCAGCATGCAGAACCACCTGGCCGTGCCACTACATAGGATCTGGAGGGGGGACATGCTGCTGCTGCTGCTTCTGGAAGCTGTTTGAGGTAAGCGCCCCCCTGCCGGGCCCCAACCCCCTACCTCAACCCATATCTCCCTTCTGCCCTCCGAGTCCCTCGATCCCAGCCCGGAGACCCTCCTGCACCCTAATCCCCTGATCCCCAGCCTCACCCCAGAGCCCGCATCCCCACCGGAGCCCTCACTCCCTCCCAACACCCCAACACCCTGCCCCCCTCCCGCAATCTGAACCCCTCAGGCCCAGCCCAGAGCACCCTCCTACACCCCAAACCCTTCATCTCCAGCCCCACCCCAGAGCCTGCACCCCCAGCTTGAGCCTGCACCCCCCCACACTTCTGCCCCAGCCCGGACCCCCCTCCTGCACCCCAAATCCCTCATTCCCATCCCCACATCAGAGCCTGCACCACCAGGTTGAGCTCTCACCCTCCACACACACCCCAACCCCCTGCCCCAATCAGGAGCAGGGCTGGCTCTAACTTTTTTGCTGCCCCAAGCATCAAAAAAAAGCACCGCCCCCCCCCCCCCCCGCCCCCCCCCCCCCCCCCCCCCCCCCCCCCGGCCGGGCGCCCCCCCCCCGCGGAATGCCGCGCCGCGCTCCCCCCGCCGCCCCTTACCAGGTGCTGCCCCAAGCATGTGCTTGGGTGCCTGGTGCCTGGAGCTGGCCCTGGCCAGGAGCCCCCTCCCACACCTTGAACCCCTCATTTCTGGCCCCACCCCAGAACCCGCATCCCCAGCCGGAGCCCTCACCTCCTCCTGCACCCCAGGCCCCTGAGCCAGCCCAGTGAAAATAAGCGAGTGAGTGAGGGTGGGGAGAGCAAGCGACAGATGGAAGGGAAGATGGAGGGAGCAGGGAGCAGGGCCTCAGAGAAGGGGTGGGGCATGGGTGGGGTCTTGGAGGAGGGGCAGGACCAGGGTGGGGAAAGGGTGTTTAGTTTTGTGTGAGTAGAAAGTTGGCAACCCTAAGCGTGAGCTAGAAAGAGGGGACAATATCTATTTCCTGTTCTAGCTGCGGCCTTGACAGGCAACCAGGCACTTATAGCTCATGATGTAAGCAGAGGAAGCAAAACACTCCATGGGTTTAATAATTACATTTCAGTAGGTGAGATCTCAAGGTACAGTGAAAAATAATGATCACTTAACACTTTGTATTCATGTGTTCAGAAGTGCTCATGTTTGCACAGCACTCTGAAGATGTAAAGCACCTATGGCCCTATACAGCTACAATAACACCTACGCGGTGGGCAAGCAAGCAGCATTATTCCTTACTTCACAGATGATGGGGGAGCCTGAAACAGGTGGTCAGATCCTTGATTCTCCTCCTACTGCTTTCCCTGTGGGTGCTCTACATTTTGGGAGGGGCCAAACTTGGATTAGAACTCAAGAGTTCCTGGCTCCCATTCCCATGCTTAAACCAGGACTAGTTTGGACAAAGATGAGGTCCCCTACAGAGCCATTCAATGGGGCTCAGCTGAAAGGCTGAGGGGAAGTTCTACAGCATTTAATAGGTATGAAAAGTAGGGTCCTATAGAAATTATTTTAAAACCCTACAGAATTTAATAGAGGGCAGTATCCTTTCAAAAGAATTTTTGAACCATCTTATAAAGCTCTATGGCAGGGATATAATTCTCTGAATTTTGTAAAAAGCAACAGAGGGTCCTGTGGCACTTTTAAGACCTTTCTAGACCTTTACTCATTTTGTTACTCTTCTCTGGACTTTCTCCACATCTTTCCTGAAGTGTGGTACCCAGAACTGGACCCAGTACTCCAGTTGAGGCCTTCTCAGTGCTGAGTGCAGTGGAAGAATGACTTATGTCTTGCTTACAACACTCCCGCTAATACCTCTGTAACAAGGAGGCACTGAGCTCTTGAGCACTTCCTGCTGTTGCATGTGGTACTGCTGTCCTTTTCCTGCTCCTACACTCCCAGTAGGTTGTCAGCTTCCTCCTGCCAGGTCACACAGTCAAAAATGAACCCCTTACAGGCTAGCAAAGAGTTCACCAGGGTCTTCAGCCCCAGCTCCGGGCCCTTTAAATTCAGCCTTTTTGCTCAGGCTTCTAAATGAGCCTTGTCCCCTTCTCGGGGCTTAGGCCACATCAACAGTGGCCAGTGGGGGAACCCAGGCTCACCCACTATGCCAGGTTCCAACTCAGGGCTCCTATAAACAGCAGCCAAGTACCACTCACTTCAATTCATTGCTGCTATTTTCCTGGGGCTCTTCCTACCTGGCCCCTTTATCTTCACCCCTTACCTTAGGGTTAAAGTTCTTAGTGCCTCTCTCTCCGAGCTTATGCAACTATAGCCAGAATCAAACGCTAGTTGTCCCTCAGGCTCCTATAGCTCTGACTGACTGCTTCTGTGCAGCTTCTCTTGGCAGGCCTGGAGGGCCCACATTCGCTGGGGCAGAGTGTAGTGGGACCATATGGGCCTCCAGCAGGGGGACATAAAAGGCCTGGTATATCCGGTCACAACATCCCAGAATGACGTTTGCTTTTTTTTTTTTCCCACAGTACATTGTTTACATTGTTGTCTCATATTTAGCTTGTGATCGACTATAACCCCTCTGCAGGACTCCTTCTTACGCAGCCATTTCCCATTTTGTATTTGTACAATTGATTGTTCCATCCTAAGTATAGTACTTTGCATTTGGCCTTACTGAATTTCATCCTCTTTATTTCAGATGATTTATCTCCAGTTTGTCAAGATCATTTTGAATTCTCACCCTGTGCTCCAAAGAACTTGCAACCCCTTAACTTTGTTTTTTTTGTTTTGTTTTGTTTTTCTTTTTATAAGCAGTCTTTTGTAATTAAGTTTTTATTTAAATAGATTTTCATTCTTTGCACACACACATAAAAAATACAGGTAGTCTACAGGCAGAAGAGGCTAAAATGGTTGACACAGTGTGAAAAGGAAGGTGGGTGTGGGTGTATATTATATATAGGGTTGCCAACTTTCTGATTGCAGAAAACCGAATACCTTTGCCCCACCCACTGTCCTGCCCCTTCCCCAAGGCCCCGTCTCCGCTCATTCCTTCCCCCCTTCCTCCATCGCTTGCTCTCCCCCACCATTGCTCACTTGCTCATTTTCCCATGGCTGGGGCAGGGCGTTGGGGTGCAGGAGGGGGTGAGGGCTCCGGCAGGCGTGCAGGCTCTGGGGTGGGGCTGAGGAGTTCGGAGTGCAGGGCGGGGCTCAGGACTGAGGCAGAGGGTTGGGGTATGGGAGAGGGTGTGGCGTGCAGACTCTGTGAGGGAGTTGGGGTGTGGGAGGGGCTTCAGGGTGTGGGGCGGGCTCTGGGCAGCGCTTACCTGAGGCAGCTCCCAGAAGCAGCGACATGTCCTCTGGCCCCTAGGCACAGGGGCGGCCCGGGAGTTTTGCATGCTGCTCTTGCCTGCAGGCACTGCCCCCACAGCTCTCATTGGCTGCAGTTCCCAGCCAATGGGCGTGGCGGAGCCAGCGCTCAGGGCAGGGGCAGCATGTGGAGCCTCTCTGGCCGCCTCTGTGTCTAGGGGCCACAAGAATGTGTCGCCACTTCATGGGAGCCACACGGGGCCAGGACAGACAGGGAGTCTGCCTTAGCCCCGCACGCCATCAACCAGACTTTTAAAAGCCCAGTCAGCAGTGCTGACCAGAGCCGCATGGGAAACCTTTTTAACCAGGTGTTCTGGTTGAAATCTGAACACCTGGCAACCCTAATTATATAATGTATATATTGTAGGAAAATTACCCATCTAGAGTGGTGACATTTTTCTAAATGTGTGGGCTGATCATTGTGCCCACAAAAAATATATTTTCCTGTGTACATTTAGGCACATTGTAGAGTTTGCTTATTTATTTGGAGTGGCTTTAGCAGGTAAACAATAAATTTTTGAAGACCACCTATGTCTGCGTTCACTCATTTGTCTATTCCATTGTGCACATAGGACAAAACTCTGGCTGGTATGTGTTCATGCACGCTGACTAGTCCTTTGTAAAGTATAATAGAAAATGGTAGCTTTTCTACAAAATTCAGGTATCAGAGGGGTAGCCGTGTTAGTCTGAATCTGTAAAAAGCAACAGAGGGTCCTGTGGCACCTTTAAGACTAACAGAAGTATTGGGAGCACGAAAGCTTATGCTCCCAATACTTCTGTTAATATGACTTACGAGGAAAGATTGAAAAAATGGGTTTGCTTAGTCTGGAGAAGAAAAGACTGAGGTGGGGACATAAGAGTCTTCAGGTATGTAAACTGTTAATAAAGAGGAGGGTGATAAAGTGTTCTCCTTGTCCACTGAAGACAGGACAAGAAATAATGGGCTTAAAATACAGTAAGGGAGGTTTAGGTTGGCCATTAGGAAAAACTTCCTGTCAGGGTAGTTAAGCACTAGAACAAATTACCTAAGGAGGTTGTGGAATCTCTGGCATTGGAGATTTTTAAGAATAAGTTAGATGAACACTGTGATGCTGCATCCCATAAGGCTTCATGGGAATATGCTTATAAATGTATATATGACATAACTGGAATATGTTTCATGCTACATATGCCATGTAACATATCTCTGTAAAGGCTATGGTCTACTGAATCTATTAATCCTATTTGTATGTATGTATCATTTTTGTATTCGAAGTTATGAATATTGGCTGGGCACTGGCTTGATTTTTAAGCCTTTGTAAAGCATTTGGTCAGCTTCTTGAGAAAGGAATGTGCAAATTAAGTGCCCAATCAAGAAGCACTTAAGGGACAATGGATCTTGGGAGGCACCAATCCACATAAGAAGTCTACATGAGGACATTCAAGGGAGCAGGTAAGCCATGGCTGCTGCCTGTAAAAACTGAGTCATGCATGGACATGTGACTTGTCCATGTGACTCCAAAACTCCATCTTGGAGCTGGACTTTGCATAGGAGAGAGGAGGGGGTCTCCACCCACAAGAGAAAGTCTATTTAAACCTGTGGGAGAACCCTCTATTTTGTCTTCAGCTGGCTAAAGAGATAGTCTCTCCACACCCAAGGATACCTGAAAGAGACTGGAACAAAGGACGTATCTACAGGGGGTGTGAGTGATTGCTGGACCCAGACTAGCAGGAGACTAGTCTGTAAAAGGAAGCTTACTAGAACTGGTGAGGTTTTATTTTCATTCAGTTTTCTTAGCCATAGACTTGCATGTTTTATTTTATTTTACTTGGTATTTCACTTTGTTCTGTCTGCTACTATTTGGAACCACTTAAATCCTACTTTCTGTATTTAATAAAATTACTTTTTACTTATTAATTAACCCAGAGTATGGATTAATACCTGGGGAGAGGGGTGGTAAACAGCTGTACATATCTCTCTATCAGTGTTATAGAGAGTATATAAAGGGGCCCGGGGCTCCCTGCAGCAGCCGGAGCCCCGGACACTTTAAAGCACCGCCGGAGCCCTGCTGCTACCCCGCTATATGCGAACCGGTGTTATATCGGGTTGCGTTATAGTGGGGTAGAGGTGTATATAGAGTCATATAAACAAGTCATTGTGTGAAATTTTGGTTTGTACTGACTTCACTTGTGCTTTTTATGTAACCTGTTGTAAAGCTAGGTAAATATCTAGATGAGTTGGCATACCCCCTGGAAGACCTCTGTGTAGCTCCAGGAGTACGCGTACCCCGGTTGAGAACCACTGATCTAGATGTTTCAGCCACTTCCTTTTAAATCTTCCTCTTTATGCTTATTCTCTGCTCACAGAATTTTAGCCACAGTTCCCTTATATCATCTGCCTTATTATCCAGGAATTCTCAAGCCTCCACTTGCTAAACCCAGCCCCACCATGGCAATTTCGAGGAAAGAACCACACAGCCCTACAGACAAACAACCCCACAGTATGAAATGGTTGGGTTTTTGCAAACCCCTAGAACAGTTTTTTTTCTATATATTTTGGTTTTCACTGTGGAAACTCGTGGTGTGCAAACAATAAATACTTCTACTGGAAAGTTATTCCTACCTTACCTTTCAGGGGAATTATTTATTATTTGTATTGCAATAGCACGTAGGAGGCCCATTCATGGACCAGGAACTCACTGTGCTAGGTATTATACAAATACAGAACAAAAATATGGTCTCTGCTCCCAAGAGCTGATGACCTAACTAAAAGCTATGCAGCAGCCCAGGACCTCTCAACTCGAATGTTCCATTTTTGCTTTGAATCTGGAAATCAAGATTTTCATGTGGAATCTAAATTTGGCAAAATGAGTGCTCCCATTCCTGCTCTACAGACACCAACTGTCAAAAGTAGCTCTCATTTTCAGTGATTTATTACTAAGTCCAGTAATTGTTGTTGCTTTTATAATCCCACTGAAATCACTGGAGTTAGCCCTTTTCCCCCTGGAACTGGGTCTTCAGTACAAGAATCACATTCATGCAGATAGGAAAGGTCTCCAGGGTCCAGCATAACATCTCTGAGCATGCTAATGTTCTGCCAACAGACACTTCCAGTTTCTGGTTCTTCCTCTTCATACCGTGCTGAGTTTAGTATATCATCTCAGTGGCCGATTGTATATAGGAACCAGATATCATGGTATATCTTCTGGATATTTATTTATACTATAGCAAGGCTTAATCAGAGATGGTGTTTCATGCACAAGAGAGATTTACGGTCTTCCTTTTACTGTTGTTTACATTAACTATTTGGAGATTTCAGATATCTAGGAACTTATATTGTTTCCATCACGGTTATATCCACCTGCCACTAGTACTTAAAATAGAAACAACAATCTTTCCCATTTTTTTGCTTGGCAACCCACAGGAAAAAATAGCTTGATTAGTCTGTAAGTTGTTTGTAGGTGTGTTGTGTGTATGGAGAACTGCTACGGGAAAGAGTTTTACACAAAACTTAGGCACCTCTTCCAAGTGTTAATTTGTCTGGCATTACTAGAGAAAGCCAGTAGTCCAAGAATTAAGAACATCCATATATAGGTAGGTGATAGACTAATATGAACCACTAGCTGATGCCTCAGTGTGAGACATCACAATTTGCACCAAAGACAGTAGTAGCTTCTGGTGGCCATAGGGTTGCCTTACAATACAGCAACAGTCTGCTGTTCTCTTGTCATATACTTCTGATAACCTCAGTCACCTGAATGAACTTCTTATTCACTTCTGAGTGAACCTGTTGTGATTCCATCTGTCTTTGTTGGCAGCCACAAGTAGCCAGGAACTTCATGTCTCCCTTTCCCACAGTTGTGCAGATCACTCTTTTAGCATCTAATTGCCAGCATGTCGCATCATTGTTAATTCTGTCACACACGAGACATTTGCTGGTTGCCCTTCAAAATTCACTGTTGCTGCTTTGCATCTAAGCTAGTTAAAAAGTACTTTGGGAAGAGCCAAAATACCAATGAAACTCAAGTGCATGAGTGTAGGTTGTCGACAAGCACACTACACATCCAGGACATCCTAGCTGTAAGAACATACTCCATAGATCTATTGGGTGAAAATCTGAGAAACACAAGTATCTCCTATGTCCGAGAATGGGATATATAGTTGTTGCTTTGAAAACAGCTAAAACATTACTGTTGACTCTTTAACTGGGTAGAGAGTGGGAGAAATTACTCTCTTAGCTCAATGCTCTAAAACACTCTCACCATGATGTGACTGTGAAGAACCCATGTAGTTAAGTCTCCTATTCTTCAACAATATTACAAAGCATCTATCAAAGAGACATTTTTCAGTGGGCAAGGGATCTATTCTTTTATCACTGGCCACTCTATAAATAAGGACATGAATGTCCTATGGCAAAAATATTATGGGCTTTCAAATGATAGCTCCTGTGGTCTCTATAGAAAATTACTTAGTAGAATATCCACAGTAAACAAAAGGAAGTTTACATCACCACTGGCAACCAAAAGTGATACAAATATTTATGTTGCTTGAGACGAACAATAAGTTTATGGAGCTTTCAACAAGAATATGCAGTACACCATTGAGAATTCATATTCTAAAGGATCAGGAGAGGTTGCTGTTTTTCTCCTACCTCTGCTACCTGGGGGAAATATGAGTTGGCTTTCTACCTAAATTCTTGGTTAGTTGCTCAAAAATGGCCAATTCAAATATTCTGCTCACAGCTAGAAGCTGTCAGGGTTTCAAAACAGAGACACCCTTTGCTTTAAAAAAAATAGATCAGTTTTTAATCTTTTAGTACATCTAGAAAATGAACAGAAACATTTTTCACAAATGATTGCCTGTGAGAGGAGTTCTACCAGTAACACTTTACATTTCCTATGTATCATGAAGTTACCTCAGGTCATACTTGGCAATTCCATATTACAGAATGGTACATACTTTGTCCTGGAGGTTATCTGGCATCAGATGGTGCCTACTGCTAATGATTGCCATATAACTCGCTTTATACAAATTAATGGAGATATCCTAGAACTTGAAGGATCATTAAGTCCAGCCCCCTGCCTTCACTAGCAGGCCCAAATACTGATTTTGCCCCAGATCCCTAAGTGGCCCCCTCAAGGATTGAACTCACAACACTGCCTTTAGCAGACTAATGCTCAAACCACTGAGCTATCCCTCCCACCTATGATTTAAAAACATTGAAATAACCATTTAGTTACTGTGGGCCAGGTATCTCCTCAGCAAGAGATTTCTCTCTGGATTGTCTCCATTGCACAGTGCATCCCCTTCTAGGCCATGGATGCCATTCTAGGAGAGCTCTATGAAGCAAGGGTTTTTCCCAGGGGCACAGATGCAAGGCCAGGGTCAGGAGGCAGACAGTAAAGCACTAACTGCTCTTTGCAGCATTGTCCCTGCAGCCCACCATGGATACACTTATAGAAAAGCCTCATAGAACCTATGAGGGATGAAACCAATAGGGTTCTATAGCAGTTACTCTAAAAACCAGAACGTTAATAGAGAATGAGTTTCTTGCTACAGGTTTTTTTTAAAACTACCCTATAGACTTCCAAAGCAGGGATATAATTATCTATTAAATTCTATACGTTGGTTTTAAAAAAAACCTTAGATTATTTTCTATGGGACTATTCCATTAGGGTATCCAAGCAGAAGCCTGAGTGGGAGACAGTGCTGGAAAATGTGCTTTGGCCAAATACAAATTATTAGGCTCAATAGAGGAGTAACTGGATGAAATCCTATGGCCTATGTTCAGACTAGATGATCTAATGGTCCCTTCTAGACTTAAAATCTATGAATCCCAAAATCAGTGCCCTGAGAGATGTTGCATTATTTACTTAAAGTGCTTTTTGAGTATTTGAGCTAAATTATTGTGCTGTATTTTAGGGGCTATTGAGTTGTGGTTGGTTTTTTTGTGTTTGTTTTTTTTCATAACTTCTTACTCATCAGGCTGATGTAGGGTCATTATTTTAAAAGTTGGGGTTTTTTTTTAAACCCACATGTTTACAACTTAGGGAAACTGGTGTTTATGTATGTTGGGGCTAACCTATTAGTGTGTAATATGGGGCTAAAGACCATATGGGTCATATGGAGACCAGTCTGCCTTTATGCCAGGTGGATCAGCTGTTAATGGCACAAGGTCCAGGTAGCTTGGCACCAGGTAACTCTGGAATATAACTTGTGAAAAGAGCTGGACTTAACACTTGATGGCAAAACCTTTCTGCTCCACAGCATGGGTACTTTTGTTTTCAGGTTTGGAAATGTTTGCTTTTGGGTCCAATCTGCATTTCACGTGGGAGTGACTGTTGCATAATTCCCCATCCAACATGATCAGCACAAGTTGACAAGAATTGCCCCGTCCTTGTTCTCAGGAATTTCAATGAAGTGAGTAACAAACTCTTAAGTGGCTCTCATTTGATGAGTCAAAGAGCAAATAACCCTGTCAAAACTCAAAACTGCCTTAATTGTTCCCCACATTTTGGGGGCAAAACCAATACAAATAAGGACAGGGAAAGAACCATTCAGAGGCCCATTGTCAAATTATACTGGGCCCAACAGCTAGATTCTGAAGAAGCAAGAAAGGATGAATCACCAAATATAAACATTTACATGACCTTAACCATTTAGGCTGGTATTTTCAAAATAACCTGTGGGAATGAAGCATCCAACTCCCAGGGAATTTCTCTGGGATTTGTGTGCCTAAACAACCCAAGCTTAACAGTAAACGAACTTTTCCTACCATTTTGTGAGCCTAGACATGGGCACTGTGCTTGTGTATGAGCACCAGGAAGTGAAACGGCCAATACACAGGTTGTTTACTCATTGCATTTTACTCTGTCAAAAACCAAATTAGACTATGAATAGCTGTAATAGGCCAAAGGCCTAGTTCAGCATAGTTCAGCATTCTTTAGGCTTAGTTTCACCTGACTCTGAAGCATTGTAAGGAGCCCTTAGATATGATTAGAAAGATCTAAAAGGGAATACACAGAGTACAGAGGCATGCAGGAAACAGTCATACGATACCACTCATCTCCAGAGCACAAAGCTGACCAAAGTGCAATGTGCTTGAACTTTGACAGTTGCTAAAAGTTTAGTTTCATCTAATAAAACTGATTTTAGAAATCCACTTTTGAAACACTTGGTTGATGTTCAGAAGCCAAAAAACCCAAAAAACCTTGTTTAGTTTTACTCCGTCTAGAATCAATTAATTACTGAACCGCTGCTGCATTTTCGCAAATCATCCAAACGGAGGCTTGTCCGTTTCTGGTTAGCCGAAGCTGTTTTACAGTTGGTTGTTGTCTGCTCACAGATGAATACTGGCATTATACACACTGCTGGTAGATTATTTACAGGAACAGAAAGTATCAGGAGAATTAATGTGGACCATTGGGTTCTCCCCCATCACTTCCTGATGTTTGGACTTAAATCCATATACAGAAACAAAACTCTCAGAACACTGTCCCTTCCTGCCTCCCATTCCTGGGCTCTCCTTCCGTCACCCCACTTCCTCCCACCTTCCCAGCACCCATAGTATCCCTGCCTGCTGCCCATTTCCCTTCGCCTCCCGGTTCAGCCCCAGTGTTCCCCTCATTCCCTGCTCTCCCTCTAATCTTCCTGGAGATTACACACAAAGACAATAAAGCTATCCCCTCCTGTGCCTGCTAATGGCTCCTCTTTTTATTGACAGTGCCATTTCCCTTCTTCCTGCTGTTAACAAGCCTAATAAGGGCCCTGCTCCTCATAGAGGCTTTCCCCTTTAACAAGCACCTGCAGGTGCAGCTGGCTCAGTAGGCCAAGGCCTCCATTCTAGGAAGTAGGTTCCAGTCATCACCTTCTTACAACAGGAGCGCTTCAAAGGAGCTGAACTTCACGGACCAGCCACACCCAGACGAAACAAATATATTTTAGACTTCATCTCCCAGAACTCTCTGCATAAACCCTACTATAAAGAAAGGAAACGCTCTTTCTCCCTAGCCCACTGGGCAGCTTTTCTAACACGTGCTCAAGATTCAAGATGGTTTCCTTTCCATGCACAGATGGAGCACAGCATGGGTTAGTGGTCTGAGCAAAGGCCTGGGAGCCATGAACTTCTTCAAGGTCTAGACCAGAATAGCATCAGGTCCAGCTGTGACTGGGAGTGAGTTTGTTAGCCTGCCTGGCTTCCGTTCTCTGGACCTGATTCTCCACTGGGTTACACCAGTTTTATCCCAGCCTACCTGTTGAAATCAAGGAAGTTGCATTGGCAAAAAATGATGGAATGGGTGAAGAATCAGGCCCTACATATGTCAAATGGATTTAATACCTACCTCAGAAGAGAGCTGTGAGGATTAGGTAGTTTGGGCCAGATTTTCAAGGGTTTAGCACCCAGTCGCTTCCACTGTGACTTTACTGGCCAGATTATCAAAACAGCTCTGCACCCAACGGGCACCAACTGAGCACTTCTGAAAATTCAGACCTTGGGGCTCAATCCTCAGGTGTGTCCGCTGTGCTTGGTGCACCCTTCTTATTACAATTAATTCGTATTGTGGTAGCACCTTGGAGCCCCAGTTGTGGACCAGGGCCCCGTGGTGCTAGGCGCTGCACAAACATAGAACAAAAAGACAGTCCCTTCCCCAAGGGGTTTACAATCTAAGTATAAGATCTGGGTAGTGGATGGGGTTACACCACCCTTCTCCCCTATCCCCCAGCATAAACTAGAGCAGCCTCTCTGCCACAGTGGGATCTGAGAGCCTCCCAAGTATTTAAAAATAGAAACAACGACCTCTCTCTTCTTCCTTCTCAGCCTGCAGCTTGATGAGTGTATAGAGTTTAGTTTGTCAGTCTGTGTGCCCCAGGCCAAATCCATGAGCCTATGTGTGCACAGGTTGACGCAGATCCATGGCTCCCCATCCTCCCCATCCCAGGGCTTTCACAGAATGAGTAGTCCCTTCACTGATCCTATGCAGAGACTGCAATTGTCCTGGCACCTTGCTCCGCCCCCTTGCTTGCCTGAGCAGCAGCCAGAAGGAATCTTACCCAAGCATCACTAGATTGAATTGATAGTCGGATGCCCCCATAGCCAGACCTCGAATTCTGGAGATGGGTGGGGAACCGGAGAGAACAATAGACCTACCATGGTCTGAGGGGGTATAAATAGGAGTTACAGGATGAAATTAATCAAAGAAATTCAGGCTGACTATGAAGAAGAATTTCTCTAAGCAATAATAACTGTACTAGCCTGAGGAATTGTCTCCCTCTGGAATGGTGGAAGCTCTGGGGCCTGTGTCATTCAAATGGGACAAAACACGCTGACGGGAACAATCCTACATGGCCAGGGGCTCATACTAGATGACACAGTGAGTCTGTAATGCCTATAGGCCTGATGCTACAAGATGTTCAGAATCCTCGGCTTCCTTTGAAGTCAGTCTGACAGGAGCACTCAGCCTACAGCAGGATGGGCCCTTAAAATACTCCGGTGCCTAAATTAGCTATTTGGACACTTATTGGTATACCTTTCATTATGCCATTGTTTTGCATTTGTTGCAGTCCGATTAAATCATGCACGGACAGATTGCTGGTGATAGTTTATTTTAAGGAAAAAGATTTCTCCGCCAACGGTTAGTTTACTTATTGTTACAGGAGGTATCACCAAGTGATGCTGCTTCACATACATCCCAGGCCCACATTAGCCTTGTCACTTACACCTTTGCACTGGGAGCTTGTGTTCAGCTGATTATCCACTGTGGCACCCAAGGCTTTTTCAAAGTCGCTGCTTCCCAGGATAATTTCCCACTCCCCCTCACCTCCAATCCTGTAATATGGCCTACATGCTTTATTCCTAGATGTAGGACTTTGCATTTGGCCATATTGAAATGCATATTGTTCTCTCATGCCCAGCTTACCAAACAAGCAAGATTGCTTTGTATCAGCGACCTGTCTTCTTCGTTATTTACTACTCTCCAAATCTTTGTCATCTCCAAACTTTATCAGTGATGATTTTATGTTTTCATAGAGGGTCATTGATAAATATGTTAAATAGTATAGCACCAAGAACCAGTCTGTGCAGCAGAACACCACTGGAAACACATTCACTTGATGAGGATTCCTTGTTTACAATTAGATTTTGAGATCAATTAGCCAGTTTTGTGCTCTATATGCTGTTTAGCTATTTCTGTTGCAGGACTGGTGTACATGTGTAAATAAAACAAGTTACACTTTGAATATAGCCAGATTCTGCACCACTGATTTCTCTGCGCTGGGAAGGCAAACTGCAAGGTTCAGGACATCTGCTGTGCTGCCACTTGGTAGAGGGGAAACACTATTGTCAGAAAGGAATACCGAGTCGGAAGAAGAGGCACCATTCCGTCTTCAATAGAACATTATACATATTGATTTTGGTTTTTTAAATGAACCAGAAGCTGAATCTGATTTTTTTTGATTAGAGCAAGAAAATCCCTTTACCTGAAATTATTTGTTTAATTTAAATGAGGAATTAAACCAAAGTTGATATGTTTTATGTACCCAAATCTTACTAATGGAAGCATATTCAATACAGATTTATAAGCCATCTCAAAGTTTTCCGTAGCATACAACAGAGTCATCAGCACACAAATTGGTCTAGTTATGGACCTTTCAATTCCTTTAAAAAAATAGAAATAAAAGTGTCTAGAAGAACAATTCTGGGCATTTTCAATTTAGGTTTTCCTAATACTGCAAAAGTAGAATGATCATTAAGGCTGTCAGCTGGCGTCTAAGAAGCAGTTAGTTCATCATCCTCGAAAACAAAAATCACTTCAAACATAGGACGATTTCTCATTTTCACAGTCATTTCCATAGAAGAATCATTTACGTCAGTTAAATGTTAAGTTTGCCAGTTTAATTTTCAAAACCGCACTTTCATTTTTCTTTCCTCATTTTAATGTAAAATCTTCAGCAATAAATATTTCCCATTTGGGAGATTCATCAACTGAAGAGTCTTATCTAAATTATCCCTTTGACTAGAATTACAATTCAGATGGCATTATTTTGCCTCAAAATCAATGGATTTGCATTTTGGAATGCATTTGGCCAGACAAACATATTTCAAACCAATAAGTTATAGAGTATATTTAAATTTCCATTTTACTTAGAACAGCAGCTATCAGCCACAAATCATGACACTTCTCATTTCCTTTTAGAATATTACTGTCTAAAGTTAGTAAAAACTTATTATAATCTAAGGACGCTTTTGGCAGTCTGGTTGAAACGAACACAACAGGGCAGGGGGTAGCAATCTAAGCAATCAAGCCAGCTACCCTAGAATGCAGGCTCTAGAAACCGAACTAACTCAAACTCTCTCTCATGATGCTAGTTTGGATCATTCCAACACATTATAGACTCTTCATGCCCTGAATTTAAACTCAACAGCACTTGAAAACAATATCAGAATTAAACAGTACATCAAAAGCTTTTTTTAAGCTGACCTTTGTTTTTCAAACCACCATTGAAACCTTTTGGATAAACAGGAAACAAAGTTTAGCCGCCTTGCAGCGAAGCCAGTATTCTGGAGGGGATGCACAAATGTTTTAATTCATGGTTAACTATCCTCCGATGAAAAAATGTTGGAGGTGTATTCTCCCTTTTGCTGCAGCCACAGGAGGACAAGCACATCATGCCTGAGAGCGGCCTGCATGTAATTTCCCCTATTGTGGGATGAATGGGAATTTATTCTGGATACTGTGAGAAGAAGGCACAATATTTAAAGTGCTTTTATGCTCCAGAATTCCACTGGCTAGGAAGAAAGGATTGGCCATGCAGGGTCAGGCAACTGTCCATCCAGTGTGATGGACTACTTCTGTAACGTACCTAGCCAATTGCATGATGCTGAGTGTATATCCTTCCTGAGCCCTGCACATGATCGGTGCACACTCTGCAGCAGCAGATCTGAATATTGTTTTAGGACATAGAGTGGAAGAACTTGTTCCTGTGGTTATAGCGAGCCAGGTAATCTGTATACTATCCCTGACTCTGCCACAACCTTCATGTCAGATATTGGGCAAGTCTCACTGGCCTCAACTCTTCCTCCTATGAGACTGATCCCAGTGCTTAATTTGTGCCAGGGCTTGCCAGGGCTTGCCGGGGCTGAGGCCTGGCACCTCGAGGCCTGGCACATCTAGACTTGCCAGTTCATCACCCCAGCACCTCTGGGCTTGCCGCGTCAGTTATGAAAGTAAAAAAATTACTTGCGCCCCAGCATCTAAATGGGTGAGAGCCCCAGCACCTCTTTCATTACAAATTAAGCACTGGCTGATCCATGCTGAGGAGGGGGAAGAAAGTGATGACTTTGGACAGAATAAAGCACCCTGAGCACTGGGGAGAGTGGATGACAAATTACCTTTTGCTGCCCTTTTAAAGAGGTGAAACAAATGCTTCACTCCTAGAGCAAGCATTCTAGTGGGGCGGGCGGGCTGTGCAGAAATGCACTCTTCCAGACTAGCCAGTACTGTTGGCAGTGCTAGCCAGCTGCCCATCCCTCATGCTTCCAGTGCTGGGACATGGATTATACAGGCATCCTGCTTGAGTGGGCTAGTGGGAAGAGAGAGTACTGCTATGATTTAGTCCAGGGGTCGGCAACCTTTTAGAAGTGGTGTGCCGAGTCTCCATTTATTCACTCTAATTTAAGGTTTCGCGTGCCAGTAATACATTTTAATGTTTTTAGAAGGTCTCTTTCTATAAGTTTATAATATATAACAAAACTATTGTTGTATGTAAAGTAAATTAGGTTTTTAAAATGTTTAAGAAGCTTCATTTAAAATTAAATTAAAATGCAGAGTCCCCTGGGCCGGTGGCCAGGACCCAGGCAGTGTGAGTGCCACTGAAAATCAGCTCGCGTGCCATCTTCGGCATGCGTGCCATAGGTTGCCTACCCCTGTTTTAGTCCATGTCTGTATCTATATCAAACTGCAAACTCCGTTTTGCTTCGTGAGCACCATTTGGTTGTAAGATTGTCTTGTGCCGCCTTCCTTGTGTTTTTTCCTCCATCTCAGACTGAAATTCCAAGAGACACTGACAGATGAACAATGTAGACTGATCAAGAGTCATTAATATTGAATGACTTTGCCCTGTCAACATAATGGGTATGCTACAGAGGGCGACAAAGTTGCAAGAAACCAGTTTTTCTAGTTGGGACTTCAGGTGCATAATAACCAAGCAGCAGATCACTTGGTGGGGGCTTTGAGGCTGATCAGGAAGGTGACATGACCAAGGGCAGTGGAGAGCTATAAAATGTCTGGTCCTAGCAGCTCTCCCCCTCTTATGGACCAGAACAAGAAATTGAAGGCAAGACAAGGCAGAGGAGGGTCTTGGGACCCTGACAGGACTGACCAAAACCCAAAGCACTCTGGAGTAGTGAGGACCATGGAGGGAGGGTTTTGCATGCAGTTGTTTATTATTTTTGCAGGGAACTGTAAGTCCCTTCCTCTTTCTCTATGAGTAAAGTTCATGTGTGTTTAGAAACCCCTTTGCCGAGTATATGCGTCACTGGCTTATGCTGTCATGCAGTCCCCAAAGAGGGAAACAGTAAACCAGAGGACTCCTAAGATGTGCACCAGCTACTGGGGAGAGCTGGTGCTAGTTCCAGGGCCTAGTAATGGGACCAGGGCTTCCCACTGCCAATAGGGGTGTCAGACATCGAGTCTGCATCTGGAGTGTGTTTCTAGAGTCCAGAGACACAGTGCCCAGCCCCAGCAAGCCCAGTACATGTGGGACTCAATGTTTGGGGCCAATATAGCAGCTTGGTGAGTGTTCAGCGGGGGGAGGGCATATCAGGATTGCAACAGTTGCACAAGAGGAGGTATAATTTAGCACTTACTCACTCTGTGCCTGTTTCCCGGTCCATGAAACAGGGACAACAACATTTGCCTCTCTCAGAGGGCTGCTTTGGAGCTTAATTCCCTAATGTTTGTAAAGTCTTTTGAGAACCTCAGCTGGAAAGCACTAAAGAAATGCAAAACATTCTTATAATGGTAATTATAATGTCACATTATGATAACTCTAATGGTTAAAATCATGGCTAATTTTACCAGTCTGTATTTGCACAGCAGAGATTCTTGTAGGACATTGTTCACATTTGTATCCCTGTACATGAGACCCATGCAACGGTCAATCTTGACACCGATACGACCAAGCAGTAAGAGCAAAAGCTCAGTATTTTTCAGTGCTAGCTTCAGCTGGGGTTTTCAGTTCAAGTCCAGTAACTGTAAAGGTAGGAAAGGCCCTTCAGAGAGCTGTTATCCTTTCAAGATGTTTGATGTCTCTCAGCAGGGCTTTACTTTCACAAAACACAGACTTTAACAATCAAATTTGTCATCTGAGGAGCCAGAGAAGCAATTCCCACCTGCCTTCTTCCTAAACACTCTTTTTTTTTTAAACAGGTTTATTAGGTCTCCCTTCTGAGATAAGAAATGCACAGGATAAGAACACCACCAAGGAATTTATAGCAAGCTGTCTGGGCCCTTTTCTCAGATCACAGCAGTAATATATGCCTCTCTGCCTCTTTGCAGAAGCTGGGAATGGGCGACAGGGGATGGATGACTTGATGGTTACCTGTTCTGTTCATTCCCTCTGGGGTACCTGGCATTGGCCACTGTCAGAAGACAGGATATTGGGCTAGATGGTCCTTTGGTCTCTGACCCAGTATGGCCATTCTTATGTTCTCTCTCGCAGCATAGAACTTGACTTCCATGCTGGCAGCATAAAAGAGCTGATTTCACAAGATGCTGTTTAATGTGCACTCATATATGTTAAAAGCAGGATCAAGGCCAGTGGGGTTTATTTCTGCACACATAGAAAATCACTGGCAAAACTAAGCAAACATGGCTTACTTTATGAACGTGAATCCTTTAAAGGAAAACACCAGAGCACAACTACTCTTCACTGTCACACACCACAGAAAATGGTACAGGATTCACTGTCTGAGGGCGCTCGTCCTTCAGGCTTACAGGTGGATCTGTGGTTGGGGTGGCGGCACTTCACACTTGCCAATAGGCCTTTGTGTCAATATTCCTGCACCCCCTGACAATTTCAGATGTTCTCCTATCCTACGATGAGATACGGTCCCAGCTTGCTCACATGTTTTTATATCACACATACTCCTGCACATAGACCCTGGTCCAGTCACGTCTGTGGGACAAATGACCTCCTTAAGAGTTTCTAGTATCAAGGCCTTATTTATGTGGAAGGGTCGGATACAGTCTATAAAAGGGTACATACTTTATACGCTCTTCTCAATGACCCGATTGAACAGAAAGCTTCCCAGCCTTCGTGGAAGAGACTGGTCTATCCTATCTAAAGCAACTCTGCACAAGACATCCATCCTGGAGCACTAATTGTCTCCCCCAAATAGTCTTCATCCAGGTGGCACTGGGGCACACAGAGAACCCACATACAGACGTGGTAGAAAGTGCAACAAATTAATCAGTCCTCATGCAAATATTTTGACAAGAATGGGTAGCATCACTAAATGAGTTTGTTGTCAGCACGACTTGCTGTCCTATCATGCTGCTTGACTGGGGCCACGATCATGGCTCTGTTTCTTGTCCATCACCATTTGGAGTAGAACTTATCTTTTGACAGAAAAAAAATTGACAGCCTTAGCAGCGAGGAAGTGTGTGGGCTTTCACATGCTATAGCTGCTTTGTGAACATCCTACAGGTAATTTCAGCTACTGTGGCAGGTTATACCTGGTGTGAAAATTAATATTTTTTACAAACAGAAATACTGGATCAAGATTTTCCAGAGGGAGTTTTCTTACATTGTGGAAGAAATATAATAGCCATAATTTGAACCAAGTACATTAAAAAAAAACCCAAACTACTGTATGAACTGATGTAGCATCTACCATGCTAGAGGAGCTCATGCTAGTGCGCTAAATATAGCAGGCTCCAGTCACCATGTCAAAGCAACATCTACACTGCTATTTTTAGAGTGGTAGCGTAAGCCCCAATTTTTTTGTGCACATGTATTAATATTCTATGAGTATGTCAATAAAGAGGTTTAAGATCCAAATGCTTCTAACTACATTTCCATTGGAAAGGATCATGCACGTCCATTTGCAAGTAAAGTCCCAACACAATTCTTCAGTGGCACTTTGGAATATGTTCTTTTATGCTGGGAATAAAAAATCTGTTTCTCATACAGTACTATTTTTACCTAGCTCTGCAGTACATTTTCCTTTGATTTCACTCCCACCCACACCAATAATATACCTTGCATGGATCATTTGTGCATCAAGTTTTTGTTGATATAATGTACCTGTCGTTAGCCAGACTGGAAACACTTTTTGACACATAAGGGGGGCACACAGTGAATTTGGGAGCTAATCATGACAAAATGACTTTCTGTCAGTGCTACCTGAATATGTCTACTTTTACTGGGGGAAAAAACCTTCACAAAGTGGTATTGAGCTGGCAACCTATTGGTCAAGTGATAAAAGTTTCGTTGCCCCCCCTTCATCGTTCCCACATTTAAAAAGGTGGGTGGTTGAAAATCCTAATCAGATAGAACTGGGTTCTCTCTGCTTTCTTTTTTTCCCAGACTGATCTTCCTCTTGGGCTCAACTCTTGATGAAATGTGAGGCAGATAATTGGCTTCCCACACAACTTTAATAAAGAGTGACATCTCCCTCCCAGCAGCGGAGCGACAGTCTTCAGTGAAGTCACAGTTCACGCTGATTGACTTCCCCAAGACACGCTTGGTATGCAGGAGGCGTTTGCACCTTAGAAAATAGAATCCACTTTAGAGTTCTAATAGAACCTCTACCAACTGATGCAGAAAGTAGGGCTGAGGGCTTGGGCAATAGAAAAAAAAATATTTCTGGAGAAGGGGGATTTGACCAGCGTTTTTACATTGTATTAAAAAGAATCAGTTTTTGGCGTTGTTCATAAACATTTGTCTCGCATGGCTGTTTGTATATTTTACATGCCTCCGACATGGGGAAGAATGAGATAGTTTCATGCTATTTGAAGGGTTAAAATCCATGTGCAGTTTATGTAATAACTTGGTATATGGATTATGCCAGCTCTTTTCCAGACCCAAAAGTCCAGAGTTTGGTCAAGAGACCAGAGGCCTAGCAAATAGTGATTAGCTAAGAGAAAGCAGAATAAACAAAAGATAACCTTGCTTTGCTAAAATAAGCCTAGCCAGCAAATTGCCAGGTGTTGGAGCTGAGTACTGAATAATTGTGTCTTATTCAGAGTTGCAAAATGAACAAAGAAGCCCTGTTTCTGTTGTGTTAGTTTCTTTTGTAGGGAGATGTTCTTCCCACATATCCAACCGTGAGTTTATGAAAGGTTGGAACATGTCAGTATAAGATATGGCCACCTCCCATTCCCAGGGATCAATGCCTGCCTTAAGACACAAAGGAGACAATTTTTATTGCCAAGACCAAGCCTCAGTTTCATACTCCAACCCTCAAAATGTAAAGTCAGCCCCTTCCCACTAGTGAGAACCTACATATTTCATAGTACATAGTGTGAAATAACAGTATTAGCATAGTTTTATCAGGGTGATATGCAGGGTACAGTGTTGACAACCCCAAGCATTCAAAAATCATGGGATTAGTTTAAAAATCATGACATTTAAAATAAAATATGTAAGTTTCTTGGGGCAAGGACCTTGTTTTTGTTCTGCATCTATATATAACACGGGCTTGTAGGGGCTATAACAATACAGATAATAAATAATACTTTGAAATAATACTTTGGGGTTCTTTGGGGATATTTTTTTACCTTGAGGTTACACTTGGGTCACATTTCCACAACAATAAGGGCTAGAGAGCTGAGATTGTCACACTATCACATGACTCCAGGAGCTGGGGCTTTAAGAAAAACACCAAACATCACAAGATTTGCAATAAACCCATGAGAGCTGGCAACATTGTGGGTGTGGTCACGGCCTACCAGCAGTTGCCTTTGCATTTTTTCTTAGTGAAGCTAGCTGTGTGTGGATGCAGGGAACAGAAAGGGGCTAGTGTGTGGAGACCTGTGGTAATCCAAGAAAGCTAATTTAAATCCCCCTGGGATGGATGTGCCTGTGTAGAAAAAGCAGCTTACCTAACCCAACTGCAGCCCATTACACTGGCCTGTAAAGAATTGCCTAACTGGGTATTTTTTCCTTTAATTATGTTACGGCAATGGGTGCAGAGCAAGTGATTAAGCCAGCCTATGAAAAGTGAAGGGGCGACACAACTAGTTGGTCTCAAAGCATTGTTTTGCACAGTTCTAGGGAGCCTGTAGTGCCACTTGTGTAAGCCTGTCAAAGCCAGGGAAGTTCTGAAGGAGAGAAGGGCACCATGTGCTGTGGTGCTTTTGCTCACTAAGGGCAAGACTAGCTTTCATCCCCTGCCTGAGCTGGAGGCTCGGGGCCTGGAGCTAGCAGCCACTCCCAGCGCAGCGCCCATGGCTTTGCTTGGACTACAACAAATGTTAGCATGCGTTAGCTAACCCAGGCCTCAACTCAACCCTGAGCATTGGCTAACTATTCAGGCCAAAGGAGGCAGTAGCCGCACTGAGCTCTGAGACCAGAGGAAAGGTTAGTAGTCTAAAGAGGCCCGAAGACAGGACCAGACAGCAAGTGTGAAAAATCAGGACAGGGGGTGAGGGGTAATAGGCACCTATATAAGAAAAAGCCCCAAATATCAGGACTGTCCCTATAAAATCAGGACATCTGGTCACCCTACCTGAAGAAGATAGAGGCGGTGGGGAAAAGGAGGTGGGGTGGATGTGGGAGCAGAAAGGATGAGAGAGAGAATGGGGGGAAGCAGAGCGAGAGAGGGCCTAAAAAAGAAAGAAGCTCAGAGGAGGCTGGTCTAGCTGCTGAGACACAGGCACTTTCTCGGTATCAAGACAGTATCAAAGCCTGGCACATGCAAGAGGGGCGTGGGTGGGGTTCCTTAAGCAGGAAAGACAAGGAGTGAAAGGGACTGACTGATGAGAAGGGGGTAGCCTGGCTGTTCAGAGACCACACAGAGAGAGAGCAAATTGAAGATCTTTATAAATAACGAGCAGGAGAGACTAGTTTTCATTATTTGGGGCTGGGGGACAAAATATCAGCCTGCGTCTCTTAGTCACAGGCCTTGGCTACACTCGCGGCAGCGCTGTGAAGTGCGAGTGTAGTCGCGCCGCCAGCGCTGCGAGAGCTCTCTCGCAGTGCTGCAAGTACTCCACCTCTCCGAGGGGAATAGCTTGCAGCGCTGCGAGAGAGCGTGCAGCGCTGCAGGCGCTGATTACAATGGCGCTTTACAGCGCTGCACTCGCTGCGCTCAGGGGGAGTGTTTTTTCACACCCCTGAGCGCAGCAAGTGCAGCGCTCTGAATTGCCAGTGTAGCCAAGGCCACAGTTTAAGTACCCTGGTGCTCAGTGCTGCAGTTAGCACTCAATTTCTTACCATGAATGCTAGGTCCTAGTTCTCCTTTCATTTATTTGTTTGCAGGCAGTGTGTGTATTGGGGGGAGGGGAAGAGGGAGAAGGGAGGCATCTGCCACCTACACACCATGGTATTGATCCATGCCCACTCATAACTTGATACAGTTTTGAGTAGAGAACACATCACACCAAGAAGTCTACTCCCCTGCTGTGTACATGTATTTCCTGCCAGCGTCAATGGATCCATCATGTAGGCATGACTGAAAGAACAGACCCTAATTCAGTTGCAGGTATAGGGATTCGCGTTACAACTCTGAATAATTGTTTCAGGGTGGTTCATTCATTAGCTGATGTTTTTGCCTGATAATCATTGCTTAAGGATAACCCATGAAACACTGACCCTTTTTAGCAGCTAACTCAATGCAAGATCCTCACTGCATAAAGAAATTGGAAAAGGTGTCATGTTTATTAATGTTCTGTGGCTGCTACAGCAAGCTCGCACAGACAATACCCACACTTGCTGCACAAGAATGTATAACTAATGCCCTCCTAGAAATGATCTCATGAAGCAGAAACTGTGAAGCAAAGAACAGATGGGACCCAATTTTTCACTCACCGCTGCTGCATTTTAAAATTGGGAATAATTTCTAGGTAAGAGCTCACAAATTAACAAGGAGATTGGAAAAGCAGAAACAAATTAGATAGCTTTCTTCATTACTTGGGAATTTTCAGATCTATGCAGAAATGCAGTTATTTCCAAAAAAGTAATCTTTACCTTGTGTAAAACTATAAGAAAATAATTAGAGAAGAATTAACGGGATGGACCTGGTGAATGCTTCTGTGTATCATTAAATATCTGTAAGAGAATCTTAAGTTTGTAAGTTACAAGTGTTTTTCATAGGGACATTATCCCACTATAAATAGCAGGAAGAAAAAGGGGAAAGAGAATTTATCAGTGGGAAGTAATAGGGGTTTGGCTGAAGGACATATTCATTAATTTCAGTCTAAAATTTGAAAGATGGAAACAAATGAATCATATATAGCTAGAGAAAGATGGCTCAGAGGAGGGAGGCAGGAGCCATAGGCAAATGGAGAAGTGATCCTGGAAAAACTAGTGAACAAGGAGTAATGTAAGAAGCGCTGGGCCCAAGCACTACTAGAGAAATCAGAAGGAAACAATCCTGCTTTGGGTGAATTTGCAAAAATCAGTCATGCCTTTTGTGCTGTCTGTTGGTGCAATGGGGGAAAGTAATTTTTAATCATTAGTATTATTACCACCACTGTGGCTTTTGTGGCTTTTCCTCCCACTGTCCTTTCGCATGCCATAATGTGGAGTGAGAAACAAAATATCCAAGCCAAAGTTCCGCATCTCTTTACCCCACTCTGAGGAGGAGTGAGTTGTTCAAATATTACTCACTTTCAACGAACAACATAAAAGTCACATTTCCACTGAAGTTTCAGGCCTGGACTCTCATTTATGCTAAGGTCCTTTTACACGGCTCACGCAGTATAAGGGGGGCCAAAAGTGTGCATAAATTACATCTGCAGTCACTTTAAAGCCCCTTTACTCTGCTAGAACCGTAAAGGGGCCTTAGTGTGAATGAGAATCAGGCTCAGTGGTAATATATCAAGAGCTATTTTGGGGGGAAAGATATGATTCTTCACTATCTGGCATCTTGTGCCATTATTTACACATGTATCAACTAGGTGTAGCGCACTACCACACAAAGATGTCAGTATTGTACATCCACTCATTTTGTGCAATTGTAAATGACTACACAAGCTGCAAAGGCAGTGGTGAATCCGGCCAGATTCTGCTCACTTCTCACTTACACGAGTGAGAACCAGGAACAACTCAGTGGAATTAGACTGGTATAAAACCAGTGCAAGCAAGAACAGAATCTGGCCCATTCCATGCTAACCAGCAGATGAAAAGAAAGCCATTTAATCACTGTTCGGAGCACTACAGAGAACTAAGGTTGCCAGGATTCTAAGGGGAGATTAGGGAGCATCTTTAGAACTAACACAGGATGCTTTGGAGACTGTTACAGAGCAAATGACGTTAAAAGGAATCAAAGAGAATGTGGATTAAATAATTAGATAAACACATACCGACTGACGTTAAAAATGATCCAGAATAAATGGTTGTTTTTTTCTCCAAAGACAGATGGAAATCTTTAAAGATAGACAGGGATAAACAGAAAAACTCCAAAACCAGACTCCAACGAGACACTGCTAAGCTGGAATTGATATGCAAACTAGATACAATCAATTTAGAATTGAATAAGGACTGGGAATGGCTGAGCCATTACAAACATTGAATCTATCTCCCCACGTAAGTATTCTCACACTTCTTATCAAACTGTCCGTATTGGGCTATCCTGATTATCATTTCAAACATTTTTTTCTCTTACTTAATTGGCCTCTCAGAGTTGGTAAGACAACTCCCACCTGTTCATGCTCTCTGTATGTGTATATATATATCTCCTCAATATATGTTCCATTCTATATACATCCGAAGAAGTGGGCTGTAGCCCACGAAAGCTTATGCTCTAATAAATTTGTTAGTCTCTAAGGTGCCACAAGTACTCCTGTTCTTTTTAAGAGCTAGATATTGCTAAGCCGTGAGAACCAGGTTGCGATTTATGTTCTGCAACGGAAAAGGACTCTTAGCTGACTGAGGCCTGGTCTACACTACACAGTTAGATTGACATAAGGCAGCTTACGTCGACCTAATTATGTCAGTGTACACACTACAGCCTTGTCTCGCCGATGTAAGTGCCCTACTACACTGACATAATAACTCCACCTCCATGAGAGGCGTAGTGATTATATCGGTGTTGTTAAGGTGATGTAGTGTCTGTGTAGACACTGTGTTACTTACATTGGCTGTTGGCTGTTTTGTCAATTTAACGGTTCCTTTCTGCAGTCATGAAATTGACAAAAAAGCCAGGCAGCTAGAGCCTGGCTGCCCCCAGCTCCTCACTCCCAGCCGGGCTGCTGCCCAGAGGCTCCCCACTCAGGCAGCCGTGTAGCCTGGGCAGCCACCCTCCCCCTGCTGGCTGGAAGCAGGGAGCTGAAAGCCCAGGGGAGGGAGGCAGCCAGGCTCCCGGCAGGTAGCTGCACAGAGCTTAGAATCTCGTCTCTCAGCCTCCCACACTGCCCCTCTTCAGTCGGTGAAAGTGCTCCTGGTGAGGCTGTGCACCACCGACAGAAGAAGGGCAGCGTGGCCATCAGTCACCGCAGCAATTACTGCGGTGGCTATAAGTCGACCAAACATAGGTTGACTTAGAGCTGTACTGTAGACAAGCCCTGAGCTGATGATCAGATTGGTGCCCCAATTACAACTCTGCAGCATCAGGTCACTTACATCCATCTTGTAAGTGTAATGGAGCACAAAGCAGCCTATAACAACTTCGTCCCGAGGGCCTAATTCTTCCCCCTGCTGCGGGATGCGAGTGACTCCTGTAAAGCAGGATGGGGGAGAAGAAAGGAGTTGGGTCCTTGGATCTGCTAGGTTCCAGCATCTCCTTCATCAGACCAGGCGGGGGCTAACAACAGCACTGATTTATGCTAATTCTTCTCCGCACTTTGTTTTCTGGAACCTTTGAAGTTTCTGGCAGCAGCTCCCTGGAGTAACTGTGCTCTGACTCAGCTCAGAAGGGTTTGATCTCTCTCAAGCTTTGTGACCAAAATGGCACTAAAAAAAAAAGTCAGATTTCTGATGGGTTAGAGGTTTGGTTCAATTTGACAGAAGACCCAAAAGTTTGGTTTCTAATCCAAATGACTGTTTAATGAAGTTACATGCAAGAGGAGTTTTACATGACATCCAAACCTCTTGGGTCTGCAACATCAAACTGGAAATATTAAGTGAAGCAGACTGGAAGTCTGCATGAGGTTTCCGTCATGTGCTGCTTCTGTTGGGGTTGGAAGTGTCCCTGCCTTCCTTCTGTCATTGTGGGAGAACCAGGAGCAGGAATTGCAGAGACATTTGAGATAAACATTTGGCAAGACTTTTTTTGAACCAAAACAAAGTTGCAAGGTTCACATACTCTCAGTGGGGGCATATTGGGATATTTCTTATTTTATCCAAATTCTAATGTCTGCTTCATGGAAGTAGTTACCATAATTTAACCATAGATACAGAGAAGGTTCCTGATCACCAAAATGCCACCATTTATCTGGCCCACTGGGTGCTGACACTAGTTTATACTCATTCCTGTTATCCTTAATCATTCTTGTAGATCAGTGGTTCCCAAACTTTAACAACCTGTGAACCCCTTTCACTAAAATGTTAAGTCTCACAAACCCCCTCCTAAAAATGAATATATCCAGGGATTTTCTCCTTTACCTGAGTATAAATTATAAAAGTAGTGATCTTGGAAATATAAAATTTGTTTTTATGACATGCTTATTACACACTATTTATTATTAATTATTATTCATCATTACAGTATTTTATTACATTATGAAAACGGCAACACTCTTCCAAGATCTCACTTTCCTTTCGTAGCTTGTATAATTTTGAATAAGCCTGTTATAAGACAAGGCTCCTGTCAAGGCTGTATCCCCACTTTGAACTTTAGGGTACAAATGGGGGGGGGGCTGCATGAAAACTTCTAAGCTTAACTACCAGCTTAGCTCTGGTCTGCTGCCACCATTCCCAAAAACTAATTCCCTTCCCTGGGTAGCCTTGAGAAACCTTTCACCAATTCCCTGGTGAATACAGATCCAACCCCCTTGGATCTAAAAACAAGGAAAAATCAATCAGGTTCTTAAAAAGAAGGCTTTTAATTAAAGAAAAAGGTAAAAATCATCTCTGTAAAATCAGTATGGAAAATAACTTTACAGGGTAATCAAACTTAAAGAGCTCAGAGGACCTCCCTCTAGCCTCAGGTTCAAAGTATAGCAAACAAAGATAAACACTCTAGTAAAAGGTACATTTACAAGTTGAGAAAACAAAGTAAAACTAAGATGCCTTGCCTGGCTTTTTACTTACAAGTTTGAAATATGAGAGACTTGTTTAGAAAGATGGGGAGAACCTGGATTGATGTCTGGTCCCTCTCAGTCCCAAGAGCGAACGAACTCCCAAACAAAGAGCACAAACAAAAACCTTCCCTCCCCCCAGGATTTGAAAGTATCTTGTCCCCTTATTGGTCCTTTGGGTCAGATGCCAGCCAGATTACCTGAGCTTCTTAACCCTTTACAGGGAAAAGAATTTTGGAGTCTCTGGCCAGGAGGGATTTTATAGTACTGTACACAGGACAGCTGTTACATCCTTTCCTTGATAGTTATGACAGCTCCTATGTTTCATCAAGGAGTATCAGATGTGAAACAGCATGAAGGTATTTAAGAAGACAACTTGAAGAGTTCCTCCTACACAAGCATTCAGGTCTTGAGCAGTCCAGGCAAACAACGCATGTTACAACAAAGCTTAAACTTATTGTTTTTAAAATTATTATGAAGAACACTAGCTGCCTATTTAATTTTAAAAATAGCAAAAAATATCCACTTCCCTTTCCATTTCTTATAAGGAGTCTTGAAGTTTAAATCTCAGTGTGATAGATATGCTTGCTTTGATCTGCTTAGCTCTTGGAAGTCCAGGGGCTCTGGGCTGCGGGGTTCACGAACCCCAGTTTGGGAACCACTGTTGTAGATGTACCAACCCTGATTCCCCCTGTCTTGCACTTACACTTGTGCAAAATGAGTGCCAAGTGGTGTAAAATGCCATACTGGTGTAAGAGAGAGAAGGTGGGTGAGGTAATATCTTTTATTGGACCAGCTTCTATTGGTGAGAGAGAGAAGCTTTCGAGTTTACACAAATCTTCTCTTCAGGACCTTATCTTTCTAATACCGTGGGACGGACAGCTACACCAGCATTGCATACCAGCGTAAATCAGTGGAGAATTCTGATCAGGTAGAAATTTTACACACAGTATGAACTGATGTAACTATCTACACAAGGTGCAAAGTAGTAAAGAGAACCCAGCCTTACTGTGTCCACTAGAGACAAGGTGTCCCCCATGCGGTGGGGGTAGCAATGGAGGAGTCTCCTACTGAAATTAATGGGAAACGCTTGGCCTCCCATTGGCAGAAGTGGAAGCCCAAACAACCCTTGCTCATCCAAGTCCAAATGTTTTTGCGCACTCTCTCTCTCTCTCTCTCTCTCTCTCTCACACACACACACACACACTGCTTCCGTAAGACTTGGACATGTTCCAAAGTCCAAAATTAATTTCTAAAGCTAAATGTCAAGTGGTACAACCTCAGACATTATGCTCTGAAGCAGCTAATATATTTGAATCCCTTAACAACTAGAATTGTCACGCCTCCTGCGAGCTGGAGCAGCTTCGCCATCTTCTCCCCAGCTCTCAGACTCACCATTTAGCCTGCAATACACACCATGAATTGAGATAATGGCATAAGGTCTTCACCTAGATACATTTTCATTAAAGAGTGCCTTTTTGTTGACAGACAGCAATGCAAAGAGCTGTCCTTCAGCTCAAAGGCTCCCATTTTATTAAGTGAATAGGATCAATTAGGGAAAGCGAAGTGAAATCCATCAGCGTGCACACAGCAAGCTTCACTCCCCCTCTGGTGCTGCATTAAGTTTACCTTCACTGCCCTGTGCAACCATGCCCAGATCTTCTCTCTGACTCTGTCCCACCTCACCTTCTCTGCTTTGCTCAAGCCATCCTTCTGCCTTCCTGCATACTACCCTTGTGCCTGGAACAGCCTGTGAATCCCACTGTACCCCATACTAATGAGCCCCATGCTCTTCTTATTCAACCCCCTTTTATAGATTCAGTTCACCCAAGAGGCCAGTGGACACTCATCCTCACCAGTCAAATACTTTCCCTATCCCCTCATCACAGGAATAAAGCAGAGGGAGAAGACGGTGTTCAAAACCTCAGTTCCAAGTCAACACCTCTGCTGGGTTCCCCAATGCATCCTGTCTCAGGCATGTTTATCTAAAACAGCATGGCTGGGACTGTCTTTGTTTATGTCTTGTATAGCACGGAGCATGGTATTGGTGCTTAACTACTAAAAATAAGGGCTGGACCCTGCTCCTACTGAAGTTGATGGCAAAATTCCCATTGATTTCAATGCAAGCAGAATCAGGCCCCAGGTTAAAGGGTATTTTCTGCAACGTTCTAAGAGAGAAATCCTATTAAAATGAGTCTCACCTATAACTCTTATCCCCTCCACAATTTACACTAGCATTTTATTTGTTCTCCCTCTTCTTTGATCATCAAATTTCCAGAGAGGAGAAAACTGCTCACATAAGAGTTGAATTCTCTTGGGAATGTGAGAGTATAAAGGAAAAAGAACAGAGATGCAGGGATGTGATGGGTTGGTTCATGTTGCTGAGTGCGTATCATGTACCATAAAATGAAATTTGTTTTCAGTGTTTAGCGCAACATCTTACATTTTCCAGTCCTGGCTTCATATGCAAATTCTGTTACAGTCACTGTAAGCCGTGTAAATAGGGGGGTTTAAGGCCATTTGTGCCATTTAAAATCTGGGACATTCAGGAACATTCTGAAATATTATATTTGAAGAATGCATGAAAGGCAATTTCTTCTAAACAATCTGAAATGGAATGTTAGCTGCCTGAGTTCTATCCTTTTGTGACTAGTGGGGAGGAAAACTCCTTTTAAAGTAGTCTGATTCCTAGGAATGAGCAGGGGTTACAATAGTTTTTTGGCCCTTTATTACTTGGGCTTGATTCTTACATTGATTTTACAGCTGTGTAAACCTACTGACTTTTATAAAATAACTTGATTTGCATTAGTGTAAGAGTGTGAAGAGTCAAGCCCCATCTCTTAAAAATGCCAAGACACCTCTTGTTTTTGTGGCAAGGTTCTGATTCATCAGAACTTGAAACAAAACAGACAGCTTAAATCGAAGGAAGAACAGTCTTTTCTCTTCAAGATTATGGAATTGGGGGACAACTGGATTAGCAGAAGTTGTTGAACGACATGACAAGTGGTGATTTTAGGGTTAAAGAATCTGGTGAGCCTCATTGGATCTTTGCATCTGAAAGGAAGTAAATTGTTGGATGATAGAGCACGATGTTTCCTGCATAATATCCTGTGTTTGTGCAATTGTATTGCAGAAATCAAAGGATGAACTCCAAGGCACTTTGCTATAAAACATAGATTTGCCTTTCAGTCCAGTCAAGCACTTATTGAACTGATCTTTTAAGTGCAGCTCTGGATAGAAAAATGGCATTTACTTGCTCAATTTGTTGCTCTTTCCCCAGTACAGCTGAAATCCATCTATCTTTGTTCTCATATCACACCCATTACAATATCTGAAACCTCACAAGATTTTAAAAATTGAAACACATTATCTCTCCCTATGCCCTATGAGTCTTCTTCGGCTATCCCTCAATGCGAGGGTGATGTCTGCCATGGGGGTTCATTGGTGGTTTTTTAAGTGGCCGAGGAGCCCAATTCGTGCCCTGCAGATTTTCCCACAGAAGCGACAGGCGTAATCTTGGAGGAGACATAGTTGTTGGCTGGACTGTTGTGCCCTTTCTTTCCTCCTTTGTCGCTTCTCTGTCTCATGAGCATGTCTGCTCGCCTCAAAGTGAGCTGTGGCTTGGTGTATGGTGTGACACCGCTGTGTTCTGTTCTGCACCGAGTCCTCCCAGATTGTTGGGCCAGTGCCTCCCTTTTTAAGTGTACTTTCAGTATGTCTTCGAAGCGCTTCTGAAATGATCTGAAGTAAATGGGATGAAATCCAATAAGGATGAATGCAATGTACTCCACTTAGGCAAAATCAGTAGCACACATACAAAATGGGAAAGGACTGTCTAGGAAGGAGTACTGCATTAAGAGATCTGGGGATCAGAGTGGATCACAAGCTAAATATGAGTCAACAGTGTAACGCTGTTGCCAAAAAAAGCAAACATCATCCTGGGATGTATTAGCAGGAGTGTTGTAAGCAAAACATGAGAAATAATTTTTCTGCTCTACTCTGTGCTGATTAGGCCTCAACTGGAATATTGTGTCCAGTTCTGGGTGCCACATTTCAGGAAGGATGTGGAAAAATTGGAGAAAGTCCAGAGAAAAGCAACAAAAATGATTAACGGTCTAGAAAACATGACCTATGAGGGAAAATTGAAAAAATGGGGTTTGTTTAGTCTGGAGAAGAGAAGACTGAGAGGGGACATGATAGCAGTTACAAGAGGAGGGAGATCTTTAATCTTTGAGGATAGGACAAGAAGCAATGGGTTTAAATTGCAGTAAGGGCGGTTTAGGTTGGACACTAGGAAAAACTTCCTCACTGTCAGGGTGGTTAACTACTGGAATAAATTGCCTAGAGAGGTGGTGGAATCACCATCATTGGAGATTTTTAAGAGCAGTTAGACGAACTGTCAGGGATGGTCTAAATCAGGGATAGGCAACTATGGCACGCGTGCCGAAGGCGGCACGCAAGCTGATTTTCAGTGGCACTCACACTGCCCAGATCCTGGCCCCCGGTCCAGAGGGCTCTGCATTTTAATTTAATTTTAAATGAAGCTTCTTAAACATTTTAAAACCTTATTTACTTTACATACAACAATGGTTTAGTTATACATTATAGACTTATAGAAAGAGACCTTCTAAAAATGTTGAAATGTATTACTGGCACGTGAAACCTTAAATTAAAGTGAATAAATGAAGACTCGGCACACCGTTTCTGAAAGGTTGCCAACCGCTGTGCTAGATAATAGTTAGTCCTGCCATGAGTGCAGGGGACTGGACTAGATGACCTCTCGAGGTCCCTTCCTGTCCTACAATTGTATGATTAGTTCTTCACAGCCAATGCGACTATGAAACAGCTGGATTCTGCTTTGCCTCATGCATAATCACAATTGCCAGCTAAATTCTTATTTCAGACACTTTATTACTGGTCTCAATCTATACTAATCCCAGGTAAATTGAATTGCTTTGCCTTGCTTCTTTGCCAGCAAAGTCTCATTCATTGGTTGATTTGTTCACTATCATAAAGGAAGAAGTAAAGGTCCCCATGTTTCATCCAGTATGTCTAATTTCCACCCCCTTTTTCTGTCTTCGTGCAACGTGGATCTTGTAAAACCTTTAATAAATTATAAGGCCTGGCACTCTCTTCAATAAATAGAAAATCAAAAAGGGACTGCTTTACAAAAGAGGAGAACTTGGGGACATGCTAACTAGAACTATGAGTCAGAGGTTTGGGGTTACAAGTGATTAAGCCAATGTTTGTTCACTTCAACCCTCCTTTCCTGCCCCGCTCAAATTAGTTTTAGAACCCAAAACTCAGAAGCATCCATCAGGTTTTAATCTGGTTTCCATCCCAAATCATTAATTATCTCAGGTCCACTAAAGAGTGGCTTGCAGAATCTCAGACTAGAACACTGCTTAATTTGAATATTAACCTGTTGCCTAAAAAGAATCCTCAAGTAAGAAGGGACTGGGGAGGGAAACCACAATGAGACTGTTGACCTTGTGGTGATAGGTGCCCAGAGGGGAGTGGCCTGCTAAACCCCATCTCTTTCCGGCAGTGCTGAGAGAAGTAAACAGAGGTCATGCTGCAATACACCGAAACAGAGTGCCTGAGCCAGATTCATCCCTGAGGGAACTCCACTGAAATCATTACGAGTTAGACCAGAAATTAATTTGGCTTAGTGATAGGGTAGGTGTCTGTTCTCTGTGTATATATATATATCTATATATCTATATATCTATCTTCCTACTGTATTTTCCACTGCATGCATCTGATGAAGTGGGTTTTAGCACATGAAAGCTTATGCCCAAATAAATTTGTTAGTCTCTAAGGTGCCACAAGTACTCCTTGTACTCCTTCCTTAGACAAAGTGAATATCCCATGTAATACTGCAGTATTGCATTTTCTCCTGCACCTTCCTAGAATAAGTGTTTAACTTCAAACAGCAGAATGGAAACCTTATCAATTCATGCATGAGCATAGCAGTTCATTATCAAATGTGCCATAGGAGTTGGGGCAAATTACATGGATTATTCCTTTTAATGAGAAGGAGAAATAATTTTTAAATACAGCAGCAGTGAACTGTTCTGCTCTCCAGAGGTCTCATTTGGGTAAATGGTAGGCTTGTTATGGATTGTGAGCCAGGTTCCAATGTCCATCATGGAGAGTGAGCCTGAAGAAAACAAAATACCCTGGAAAGCAGTGACTGAAAATGATTTAGGGGTCAGAGAGGACAAGCAACTGAATATGAGCTCCCAGTGTGATGCTGTGGCAAAAAGGGCTAATGAGATCCTTGGATGTATAAAACACGGGAGTATTGAGTAGGAGTGCGGAGGTGATTTTACCTCTCTGTGCAGCTTTGGTGGGACCACTACTGGAACTGCATACAGTTCTGGTGTCCATATTTTAAAAAGGATATTGAAAAATTAGAGATGGCGCAGACAAGAGCCACAAAAATGATTCGAAGGATGGAAAAACACCACAATGACTTACAGTGAGAAACTTAAGGGCTCAGTCTGTTTACTTTATTAGCAAAAAGATTGAGAAGTGACCTGATTACAGTCTAAAGTACCTTCAGGGGAGAAAATACCATGTACTAAAGAGCCTTTTAATCTAGCAGAGAAAGGCATAGCAAGAACCAATGGCTGAATTTGTCTCACTTTAACTTCCAAACTGGAAATAAGGCACCCATTTAACAGTTAAGGTGATCAAGCACTGGAGCAAAATACCAAGGGAAGTGGTGGAATCTCCATCTCTTGAAGTTTTCAAATCAAGCCTACACGCCTTTCTGGAAGATGGGCTTTAATCAAACCCAAGCTACTGGGCTCAATACAGGGTTACTGGGTGAAATTCTATGGCCGGTGTTATTCAGAAGTTCAAAGTAGAAGATCGAATGGTCCCTTCTCTCCTTAACATTTATGAAAAGTTTGGACTTTCTCGGAGAAGTGACTATAAAAGTGACATTGTGGAGTTCCTCCTTCAGTGGGCTTCAGTGATTCCCATATCAAATGTGCTTAGAAAAAACTAACTGCCAAGTCTTACAAACGCAAGCTGGAATCTGAAAGTTCAAGTTGTTTCCAGTTCATGCCTCATTACCAGCAATACAAGTTCTGCAGATGAGATGCTGCCCTTAGTTAAGACGTGGGAATGTTTAGGTCTTGACAGACTTAGGCCTAGTCTTCACTTACCGGCTGGTCCGGAGGCACGCCATCGATGTTCTGGGATCGATTTATCGCGTCTGGTTAAGACGCGATAAATCGATCCCGGATCGATCCCGGAAGTGCTCACAATCGGCGCCGGTACTCCAGCTCGCCGAGAGGAGTACGCGGCGTCGACGGGGGGAGACTTCCGGCCGCGTCTGGACCGCGGTAAGTCCGGAGTAAGGTACTTCGAATTCAGCTACGTTAATAACGTAGCTGAATTTGCGTACCTTAGTCCGAAGTCCGGACTAAGTGTGGACCAGCCCTTAGTTCTCATCTCATTCAGATTTACTCTTCATCCCCAGACCACACAAAGGGGAGCAAAGAGGGCTCCCTCACCCCTCCCCACCACCTCAAGTTCTGATGCTTCTCCTATTGAAATCAGTAGCAGAATTCCAACTTTGACGGTTGAAGATCAGGTACTTAAAGCCTTCTGACATATCCATTACTGGCTTAAGATTTCCCCCTCTTTAACATGGCAGCCAAACCTTCTCCTCCGTGGATGCAATTGCAGTCCTGCAGCAGAGGGTGAATGGCAACTCCAGCATCTCCTATACATTCCCAAATGAAGAGTATAAAACAACCTCAGCAGCTGCCTAATGAAAGTCTATTCAGAAAGTTCATGACAATGTAACAGAATGGGTCCTTATATAGCTCAGATATGTGTTGAGGCAAACAATGATGTGACAGGATAAAATAAACAGAAAAGAAAATCTTTGATCAATCAACCTAGGATGGCACTGACTCAGCTGAATTACAGCCGTGAACACATCTCATAGACTAAACTACTCTCACCATTTCTGGTAGCTGTTGACCAGAAGTTACCTTTTGTACAGATGCGTAAAGGCAGGTTAGTACATCTATGTCCTGTGGTGCTGGCAGAATGTGATTGATTCACTAGATTGGAGCTGGATGAATAATCCTTAGAAAATCATGTATTTGACTGATAGTCCCTGTGACGTTGTGCAGTCTATATGGTTTTATAAAAACTTGATAATAAGCCAATATAATGTAACTGGGATAGTTTTAGAGAAAATATGGTAATAAGTGAATATAACGTAACTGTGATATGCTTCATGCAAAGGGTCTCTTGTAAGGTATCATTACAAAGCTTATAATCTACTGAGTATGATCACCTGATTTGCATAAATGTACCACTCTTGTAGCTAAAACTAGAAATATAAAATGTAACTCTGAAGGCCTATTGTAATTATGTAAAGTGTGAGCCATTAATGATGGTTTGGAATCTTGATGACTCCCATTAACCAGGACCATTGTCTGCAGATGGTTGTGTTTACCTGTTAGTCTTTCTGTATATGTGAGTGCTGGCAAGTGGGCAATGAAGTCTTGCAGTGACATGTGATCATGTCACCTGAACTGGAATCCATCTTTAACCTGGTGCTTTTCCAGTGAGGGGGGGTGGAAACTCAGAGGGACAAAGGGTTTCCGCCTTATGCAAAAGATATATAAAGGGGTGGAACAGAACAAAGGGGGAGAGGAGCCATCATGAAGAATCCCCTAGCTACCACCTGAGCTGGAACAAGAGCTGTACCAGGGGAAAGAATTGTGCCCAGGCCTGGAAGGTGTCCAGTCTGAGAAAAACTTACTGAAGCATCTCTGAGGGTGAGATTATCTGTATTTAGTTTGATTAGACATAGATTTGCGCATTTTATTTTATTTTGCTTGGTGACTTACTTTGTTTTGTCTGTTACTACTTGGAACCACTTAAATCCTACTTTCTGTATTTAATAAAATCACTTTTTATTTAGTAATTTACTCAGAGTATGTATTAATACCTGGGGGAGCAAACAACTGCGCATATCTCTCTATCAGTGTTATAGAGGGCGAACAATTTCTGGGTTTGCCCTGCATAAGCTTTATGCAGGATAAAACAGATTTATTTGGGTTTAGACCCCATTGGGAGTTGGGCATCTGAGTGCTAAAGACAAGCACACTTCTGTGAGCTGTTTTCAGGTAAACTTGCAGCTTTGGGACAAGTGATTCAGACCCTGGGTCTGTGTTGCAGCAGACGGGAGTGTCTGGCTCAGCAAGACAGGGTGCTGGAGTCCTGAGCTGGCAGGGAAAACAGGAGCAGAGGTAGTCTTTTGCACATCAGGTGGCAGCTCCCAAGGGGGTTTCTGTGATCCAACCTGTCACAGTACCTCATTTGTGTTTGTTTGTTGGCGTTCACGTCAGTTGTTTGCTATGATGCCTGTTGTAGAGATATGTTTGTAGAAGATTGTAATTTAGAGACGCTCCGTCGTAAGGGACAGTATTATGAACATAGGAATTTGGAGATATGCCCTGGAGTTGGGAATTGGGAACACCACATGGCTGCGTGTAGCTGTTCACCAGAGAGACTCTGCGGTTTGTTTATTCGAGTTTTATTCTTTTCTCATTCACAGGTTTGTTATTTAATGAATGAGCCCCACAATCGTTCCACCTGTTACTGCAAACAAATGCTAGGTTTATAGACCATGAACTGGCAGTTTGTAGAGAGTATCCAGGGATGGTTGCCTGGGATAGTTTTGACTAGCTACAAGGATCACATATCTAGGTTCCTGTTCCTGATCGATGACTCAACTGTAGCTTTGCTTCAAGTCCCAAACAGGCAAGTGCATTGTTGAGATGCCCCAGGAGCGGACCTGTGACAGACCCTCCAGACCCGCCATTGCTCTGAAGGTGAAGTAGCCTGTGTCAGGTCCCTGCCCGGTGCAGGGGGTTTCACATACCGTGTGCTCAGGGTAATCCACAAGAGAGGACTCCTTTCTTCTAAAACTAAACTGGCCCTTTATTAAGAGAACTAGTTACAGAGATGCTGCAATGGCAGCTAGCCTGCAAGTCATGCCCAGACTGACCTCCTGCTTATAGGCGCTGACTCCGTGGGTACTCCAGGGCTGGAGCACTCACGGGGAAAAATAGTGGGTGCTCAGCACCCACGGTATCCCCACCGATCAGCTGCTCCCAGCCCTCCTACCCACCGGTGGCCCTGCTGATTAGGGTTGCCAACTTTCTAATCATACAAAACTGAACACCCCTTCCCTGGCCCCTGCCCTCCCTCTTCTCTGAGGCCACGCCCTCTCTTGCTCCATCCCTCCCCCCCCACCCTCATTCATTTTTACCGGGCTGGGGCAGGGTGCTGGGGTGCAGGAGGGGGATGAGGACTCCGACTGGGGAGTGTGGGCTTTGGGGTGGGGCTGGGGATGAGGGGTTTGGGATGCGGGAGAAGGCTCCAGGCTGGGGCAGGGGGTTGGGGTTCTGGGAGGTTATGGACTCTGGGCTGGGGGTGCGGGCTCCAGGTGGAGCCAGAAATGAGGGGTTCAGGGTAGGGGAGAGGGCTCCAGGCTGGAGCAGGGGGTTGGGGTGTGTGTCAAGGGGTGAGGACTCTGGCTGGGAGTTCAGGCTCTGGGGTGGAGGCAGGGATGAGAGGTTTGGGGTGCAGAAGGGGGCTCAGGACTGGGACAGGGTGTTGGGGTGGGTGCGGGCTCTGGGAGGGAGTTTGGGTGCGGGAGGGGACTCTGGGCTGGGACAGGGGGTTGGGGAGCAGGAGGGGGTTCAGGGTACTGGCTCCCGGCAGTGCTTACCGCAGCTCCCAGGAAGCAGCAGCCAGGTGTCTGCAGCCCCTAGGCACATGGGCGGCCAGGGAGGTTCTGCGTGCTGCCCTTGCACCTGCAGGTGCTGCCCCGCAGCTCCCATTGGTCACGGTCCCTGGCCAATGGGAGCTGGGGAGCCGGCACTAGGGGTGGGGGCAGCGCGCGGATCCTCCCTGGCCGCCCATGTGTCTAGGGGCTGCAGGACCTGGCAGCCACTTCTGGGAGCCATGCGGAGCTAGAGCTGGCAGGGAACCTGCCTTAGCCTGGGGCCCCAACTGCACCGCCAACTTTTAACGGCCCAGTCGGCAGTGCTGACCGGAGCTGCCAGGGTCCCTTTTTGACTGGGCGTTCCGGTCGGAAACCGGACGTCTGGCAATCCTACCCCTAATCAATGCCTCCCCCTCACTCGCAGCGCCTGCCGCCTGCTGTGGATCAGGTGTTTAGCGGCGTGCGGGAGGTGCTGGGGGGGAGAGGGAAGAGCGAGGGTGGGGCATACTCGGGGGAGGGGGTCGAACGGGGCGGGAAGAGGTGGGGGGGGGCCTTGGGGGAAGGGGGGGGGGGGGGGGGGGGGGCGGGGGCGGAGTGGGGTTTGAGCACCCCCCAGGGAAAGTGGAATGTCGGCACCTATGCTCCTGGTGCCTTCTCCAAACTCTTTCTGTCCTTCAACCCATGCTCCTCCCTCCAAGTTCCATGCAGGTTGCTGCACAAGGTGCTTGGACCCAGCGCTTTAGCATCACTGTTAGCCAGCACTGCAAGGTGTGCAGCCAACATTCCAGCCGCTGCCCACCCCTTCCCATCCTCTCCTGCACCCTCTGAAGGCTGCTGTCTGCAATCCAATGCAGTGACTTAAAGGATTGTCTTGCAACCCCTATTCCCTGTGTTGCTGCACAAGCCAAGCTACAATCTGATTAGCTCTTAGAATTGGGTTCTGCTGTGAATATTTACTTTTACAAATTGAAAACTCACTTTCTCCAGGTATTTTCCAATCAGTCTAAAGCTCCCTGTTCCCATGAACTTTCCTGTCAGTAAACTGCTTCAGTGCAGAGCAAGCGCATCAGAATGTAAAATTATAGCTGTTGCTCTACATCTATGTCACCCATACAAAGAAGAAGACCAAAGGGTTGCGAACCAAATCAGCGTGAATTTGTTTTGCAGTCATTTCCAGCTCTAGAACTGACAGTGAAAAGGCCTGGCCAGATGCAAAATGAAAAAGAAAAAACACCCACATTCTGAATTTTTTCCTGATTTCTGGTTTCTTAGGAAAGATAGCTCTTGCTTGTCCCTTCTGAAAAGAATAAACAGCAAAATAAATATGCACATTTTAAGTGTTACATTTGTCTTTCCATCTGAATAGGACCATGATTTTAAAATTGTTTAAGTATAGAATAGATGTACCAACTTTAGTGATGCTGCCTATTAATATATATATATATATATACACACACACACACACATTAATATATATATATATATACACACACACACACAATTGGGGGCGGGGGGAGTGTGTCGGGGTCATATCTGAGATTGCATTGCCAAAGCTAACGAAAATCCCTTCCCATGCCATACAGCAAAATCTTCAACACCTACAAACCTGGGGTGGGGGGCGTGGGGAGTTTGCATCTGACATTCTGAATCCTCAAATTATACTAGAAAGTTGCATAATTACTTTTTAGTCAGGTAAGAATAATACGATGAAAGCTACATCCTACATCAGACTTCACACTTATACTGTAGCTGTTGGAAAAACACCTTAAAAGTGTGGCTCCTCTCTGAAATGTGACTATGCCAAAATGGTACCTTGTTGCTCCCTCTGTGTATTGAAAGCTATATATATCTTGCTTCCTTAATAACCTCCCCTCACAAAAACAATTTTTATTATGCGCACGTGCACACACACCAGCTACAATCTAACTCAGCTAAATTGGTCCTGCAATGCTATCAAAAATAGCACTGCAGAACCAACTCAGCTGAGCTGGGTTATAAAGCCAGTAGAATTGTAAAGAGTTCCAGTTACATAGCCAGCTTCCCCCCCATACAGCTGTGAGGTCCTTTGAAGACAATGGAGCAGCACAACGTGTAAGAAGGCAGAATTTCACGATAATACAGTTGTATTGGTCTAGATGAAGGAAGACCTACCTTTCACCCTTAAAACAGAACCTTTAATATGGGTGAAGATATGTGAGCCAAAAAGAATCCATTTTGAATTTCAGATCAGGTTGAGTCTGCTGCCTGGAAGTTGGATTTTTTTTTCTAATCCTTCTAATTCTAAAAAGGACACATTTGAGCTGAAGTTATGGAGAGATAAACATGGAGGCTGGGATGGGATATGGGCTTCTAAATCACTTAGGCACTTTTGGAACTCCTTCCTGAACCTCACAATGCCATTCATGTCATTTCTCAGATTGGAACTGAACTTTGACTGAAAAAAGGAGATGGGGTTGTAGGAATTGCACACTTTTGGGGAAGGCAAGAGGAAGGCAGGTTTAAGTTTAGGCTAATTGTCTTGATGGGGGAAACAGATCAGAAATCCATGAGTCGTGGCTTCAGCGCAGACTGAATGTCTTAAAAAATACAGAAGCTGTATTCAAACCGAACATGGACAGATCTGAACTGAAATTTGCAGGGGATCTTTTCCCAGCTACGAATGTTTAAAAATTGCATTGGCACAACACTACTCATTTTATCCTGACTGCTTTTGACTTTCAGAACAACTGAACATATCTTGAATTATTCAGATGTAAGTCTGGGCATCCCCTTTATGCTATGAGCTGGCAATAGTAATACAGAACTAAACAAAAAACAAACAAACAAACAAAACACCACTTAAAATAATGGTATGGACAAAACTCCAAAAGGAACAAAGCAAAATCACAGCTAGGAGAGGGAAGTTTGTGTGCTAAAGATCTAAAAGGACCAACTGAAATAAAGCAAGAAAAGTGACAAACTCCACTCTTGATATACAGTCAATACACAGAGAAATGACGTTGATGGTCAGTGTAAAAATCAAATAAACTTCAAATTCAGAGTTCTCAGGAAACGGTCTTAACATTAGCAAAGGCTCCACTGAGATGGCTATGTGTTCTAGAAACAATTTTAGCTGATCCTAGAAGCCCCCAGAAGTTATATTAACAATTAAAAGAAATAACAGAAGAGTAGAGGCAATTTCAAGTTGATGAAGGGAGAGCACTAGAAAGACTGCTGCTATTATGGTCAACATTTACCAGAGCTGGGACCTTTCCTCAGCAAAGCTCTTTTATTCATGTCGGCAAAGAGATTTCTGCAAGACAACAAAAGAAAGGAGGAAACAGGACAGCTCCTATGGAAGCATAAATCAGCCTTGGAGAAATGGGGCAATTGGTAATTCACTGCCATTTAGATTTTTATCACTCTAATAGAAGAGTGACCAATGACCATGCAAAGCTTTGGACATCCCTGACAATCTTGAAAGATACACTAAACAGACCCATCAATTACACCAAGATCAAGTAACCCGGCAACAATATAGATAACAATCTGATGGAGTGTCACCACCAGCACCAGAATCCCACACCTTCACTACCCGCCTTCCCTTATGGATAAACAAAAAGATGGTAAAACCAACCTAGAAACAAATAGTCATAAGAAATAGATTGGACACTTACACAAATTCAAGGTAAATAAAATACCCTTTAAAGTGAGTGAGTCTAAAGAGACTCTAAAAAGGATGCCATGGGGGTTTCATATTGATTCTCTGAACTACTGCCATACCAAATTAGCTCAGAGTTTACAGCCAAAGAATTATTATTCTAGCTTCTAATACTCTCAACTCAATTTAGTGTGTGTGTGCATCAGAGTGTGCGTGGGGCAGGGGGAGGTCAACCTGTGTTCTTTCTGCCTTTTCCCATCCCCACCTGTAAACCAGACTCTGCCATCAGAATTTTCAAGAAAATTCTGATGGCAGACTAACATAAATCTCGCAGTTCCATAACAGGGCAGTGCCAGCAGAGCTAACAATAGTAAAAACTTGTTTCAGTCAGTAGAAGCAGCACATATGACCCAGACACACAAAGGATACGTCTACATAGCCAAAAATAATGGTTGGGTCAGCTGGTGTGGGCTTGTGCTGTGGGGCTAAAAAAGCAGTGAAGACCTTGGGTCTCTGGCTGAACCATGGGCTCCAAGACCCTCTTCCCTCCCTGGGTTTCAGAGCCCCGGCTATGGCCCAAATCAAACATCTACACTGCTTTTCTTAGCCCTACAGTGTGAGCCCCACAAGCCAGTTGACTGGTGCTCTGAGACTCACTGCCATGGGATTTTATTGTGGTTTTTTTTGCTGTGTAGACATACCCAAAGAGAGCAGAAATTACCTCCCCATGACAACTATGTTCCACTGGGTGAATGAAACTACCTCCCAACAGGGGAAGACTTGAGCAGTGGAGACAAAACATTCTCCTGAGCTGGGCCACATCTGCAGATCTCGCCACCACCAGGCGTAAGAATAACCATGGACCTCACTTCTTTTGGAATGAAAGGCAATGCTCATTTCTTTGACTTCCCTTTCTTACAGTATGTTTTTTTCCCAATTAACACAGCTCCTCTAACAAGTGCCCCCACCTATGATGAAATCAAGCAGTTACTCATACTTACTGGGGAAAGGGAACAGACTTATTTGGAGTTCTAGACATTTTCAGTGTGGTTGGATATTACAGTGATGCGTGTGGTATAAGAACCTACAGCGTGATTCAAACCCATTGAAATCAATGGGAGTTTTTCTATTGAGTTGGATTGGGCCCTGGAAATCAGCATGGGCCTAACTCTGCTCCTACTGAAGTAAATGGTAAAACTCCATTAACTTCAATGGGAGCTGAGTTAGGGCCAATGAGCGCTTTAGAAAATCCCACTCCTAGAGAACAAGACAGAGATAGATCCTAGTCATTTATTTCTTGTGGGTGTCTGGAAGATACAATCATTTCTTTCGGTTCCTTGTAATTGATAGCAGTAGTGAAAGTAGACTTAAGTATGAATTAGAACAACATCTTAGCTTGGGACTCTGCCACTCGGACTCATTCCATGTCCAAAAAGTAGTCTAGAAAATGGAAGAGAAAAATTTAACTCCAGACTAAAACTGTGCAAAACTGAGAGTTCTAGTTTGGCAGGAAAGTTTCCCTCATTTGTACAATGCCTGGTCAATAACTAGAGCTCCAAGGTGCTATTTTAATACATACAAATAATATTTTACCAGATGAAATTATTATTATCCCATCTCCAAAATTATTTTATTTTTTACTTTATTCACAATATGTCAACAATTTTTGCATTGAGAAGATGGGAAAAAGATGAATTTAAATATGAAGCCATTATTGCATGAAAAGTTGGTCCTTTTTCATCCCCAAAACAGCCCTGATTTTATTTAAAATAGGGTTGGGCATTTCACCGGTCCCAAAATAATTGCTCAACTGATGGCCAAATATTTGTCATATATTGTCAAATAATGTAAAAAATGGTCAAATATTTTAAAGCACCAATTTATTAGAACAGTAACAAAAACAAATAAGACATTATGGTCTCTGGGAGGCTTAGCCTTGGATAGATACATATTCCTAATTACAAAAAAATCCAAGTTACTTAACTGAGTTATTTTAACTCAGAAAAATGCAAAACAATGAAATGATATTTGAGACAATGAAAGAATAATTGTTAATGCCTTTTAGCAAGGTTATGTTAGCAATAAATGTGAATGTTATTCAAGACTGTACAGTTATAAAAGAAAATAAAAATAAAAATAAACAGAAATAAAACAAACATATTGCAACTATAAAAGAAAAGTCTTGTTTAAATGCACTTTTACTAGGTAGGCAGTAGGCCAACTCTTCAGGAAGGTTAAAGGCTTTGCATTTATTCTCTTTGTGTTGGGGGTTGAAGTTTAATGGCTGTGAACTCTCCCCTCCCCCACCCACTCCCTTCTGAACAGTGGCGGATTTAGAGTTAGTGGGGCCCTGTGCGCAGATTCATTTTCAGGGGCCCCCCTTGGGACCCAGCCAAGAAAAAGAAAGCCAGACCCCTGTCCACCCCAGGTGCAGGTCCAGGTGTGGGTGTTGGCCACGGGGCGGCAGCTGGGACCAGAGGCGCGGGAAGCAGGGGTGCGGGCAGGGCTGCCGACAGAATTGCTGGGCCCTGGGCAAGGTCCCACACGGGTCTCTGCCTGCTTCTCCGGCCCAAAGCTGGCCTTGGCCATGAAGATCTTGGTATCTCCTGTCTCCTTCTCCAGCCCCATGGTGGCTCCACTTGTGCGCTGCTTCCAGGGCGCTTGTGGTCCCAGCTGCCACCCCGCACCCAGGGCCCTGCAGGTTTCCCTGCCGCTCCGCTAGCCAGCCTGGAGAAGCAGGCAGAGACCCGCGTGGGCGCAACACCCACTTGAAAGTGGAGGGGGGACACGGCTCCATTGGGGGCCACCTGAGCGCCCCACTGCCTCTGCGCTGATCTCTGCCCACCTCCCCTGCCACTGGGTCCTTGCAAAGCAGGCGTCCGTGATCCCCCTTAGCCTCCGTGACTGCTTTGAAGCCCCCGTGGCCAGGCTCAGGCACCTCTCTGTCTCCCCAGGAGCCCGGGCGGTTCTGTGCTCCTAACATATGTTTTAACATAAGTGGTGCAGGGCGGCAACAGGGACCCCGAGCACGGGGCGACAGCTGAGCCCACAGAGCCCTGGGCACAGGCGGCAGCCAAGACCATGGGCGCAGGGTGGCAGTGTAGTTGGGGGCCCTGTGCCACGGCACGGCATGTTTAGGGGTAAATCCGCTCCTGCTTCTGAATTAATTTCTATTTGTCTACTCAGTTTAGCTTGTAAGATCTTTGGGGCAGGATTGTATCTTTTAACTTGTTTAATGTGCTTTGTAAACTCACATTGATGGCCAGGTATACAAATAAAGATATGTGTACATACATGCACTGTACAGACATGCAGATTCCAGCCAATCAAGATGTTCTACATTCAGTTAGCTCACCTTTCTCCCTCCATAAGTTCACATCATAAAGGGGGCATTGCTGGAATATTTGCCTATTTGACCATGGTCAAATATTGTCATCATTTGATGTTATTTGACCAGAGAGACAAAGTGGGTGAGGTAATATATTTTATTGGATCAACTTCTGTTGGTGAGAGAGACAAAGCTTGTCACTCTCATCAACACACATTGGTCCAATAAAATATATTACCTCACCCACTTTGTCTCTCTAATATCTTGGGTCCGACACGATTAAAATTATGCTGCATACAATTATTTGACCAGTCATTTGACTGGCTTGCCAATACTAATTTAAAAGCTGATCCAAATATCTCTACAAACGATACATTTTTTCTTGAAAATTGTGCCTAACTGAGTGGCTTTTCCTGCAAAGATGGACTCCTTTTTCAAAATCTTAATGAAATTTGACAATAATTTGGGGTAGATTTGCATTTTGTCATAAATATTTTGCATGCTTCTCCTCTAGACTCATAGACAACTTAAAGAAGACATGGAAATTGCTATGGTGTGGAAGTTTTGGAGTAAAAAGTAAACACAAAGGTGTTGGCCTCCTCAGGAGACAGAAGGCATTTAACTTTGGAACTAATTACAGTGAAGTTGACAGAGCTTGACAGATCTATTGTTCTAACAAATAGCTTGCCAGTGTTCCTACAAGGAGAGTAATGCCTCTCTCTCTCTCTCTGTAGGCCTTTGACATGAAGGAACATAAAGACAAGGCTGTCAGAATTTCTAATTATACACCAGGAACCTAAGAAGTTAAAGCAGTAAAAATGTTAGTTAAAAATAATGCCCTAAAGATTATGAAATTGTGCAATGTAAAAAGTAGGAGTAAAATGTGGGGGCAGGCGAGATCAGAACTTTGCTGACATTAGGTATTATTACTGCCACAGAGGTGAAGTAGGGCTCAAAATGATTTTTTTCCCCAGAATTTCCTGTGAAAGGGAAATTCTGACTTTTGACCAGCTCTACTTAATACTTCTGTGCTCCTTTCCATTGTGGGTAGTTCTTCCCTACTCATAAGGGAGATGTGCAAGGATAAAATCCATTATTGTTTGCAAAGCACCCAGATACAGTGTTGATGGAAGCCCCTATAAAGACGCAGATAGAAGGGATTAACTGAGCTGCAGTTTTGATCTGGATTTTGATCTAGCTCTGCACTTCCCTAAAGTCTAGAGTTGTTTGGATTTATTCTGGTGGTTCAGGCCCATTGTAGCAACAGCCCCTGTTGCCTAGCAGCTCCATACACATTGCCCACCTCCACACCGATTGCTCCTGCTAGGTACACAAGTAATTTGTGGGGTGGCTGGACAATGAGCTTAAAGGAATACTCCAATGTAGTCTTTTTTTTCTGGTTATCGAGAAAAAGTGAGTGTTTCCAATGATCTCAGAACTATGGAATGAAACATTAGAGCAGCGTCCGAATTAAAACAGGACCCTATGATAAAGCTGTGATCATGAATGGAGGGACGCGGTCTGCAAAATTATAACAGGAACTGTCTGTTCTAATGGGGTAAAGGGTAAAAAGTGATGCAGCTCGTAAAGGAAGGCAAAGTGAGAAAAAAATGCCTTGTGGAAATTGCTTGAGACTGCTGTCTGCTTAGAAGTATGAAAGGCCAAGACCTGACAGCTTCATCAGAAAAACTGTTTTGAAACTGACCTGAGATACATATATTTCATTGCTCCAGTGTCAGACCGCTCATATCTAGAGAATATAGAGTGTGTTTATCAGCAGCAGCAATATACACACCACAAAGAAGAACAGCAGAGAAAATTACATCATAGAACGGCTGTGACTCAGATATCCCAGGCTTCATAACTAAAGCCATTGTACCAAAGAGGAAGAGTCTTATTCAATTCGCTGGAACAAAAGAAAGGCTGGGTGGAGAGAAAACAGTGTCTCCCCCCCCCCCCCGAATTGTTAAATGAGGAAAACTGCTGTCTATTATCTCAGTGCAAAAGTGATCAAGAGAGACACAGCTGGAACAAATGACAGGTACTAAATTGGAATAGTCATGTGATCAGGCTGCTGGCTTCAATGTAAAAGATCAGGGGGCGTAACTCAAATAGGATAAATTAAATTCATGGATGTGAACAGATTAAGACAGATGATTCCAGGAAAGAGATGTAATGGAAGTTGATTTTCTAAAAAAAGAAAAGAAAAAAGAAAGCTGTAATATTTCAACCAGGAGACAAGGACACATTGGGGAACAGATGGGGAATATGTGCTCTAAAAGGAATAAATGTACTTTATGCTGACACGTTTAGAGAAAGAAGAGAGGAGCACTGGAGGCAGATTATTTACTTCAGAAATAGACCAGGACCGGTAGGGTATTTTTGAATCCAAAGATGCATCTGAATTGGCCTGACTGGCTAGCTCAATTAAAAACAAAAAACATGAAGCTGTTGGCTTTGCCCTATTTCTAGAAATAAATGCTCCTGAAAGTCTCAGTGCACATGTGTCCTCTCCAGGGAGACAATATGAAAAATCTCTCCCTTTCTGCCTATTGCTGCTGGTGTAGCATCTAAGCAGTTCACAAACATTAACAAATGTAGCCTCCCAGCAGCCCAGTGATTTATAATTCCCATTTTACACATGGGGAACTGAGGCACTGCAGAGTATGGGCATTGGGTAATACCCCTTTAATAGTTTGGGAGCCATATTGTGCCCCCCCCCCACTCCCCCACACACACATCTTCTGTTGCAGAAGCCATCACAACCCTGGCAGAAAATGCAGTTGCACATATATAAGGCCTAGCTATCTATTTGCACATAGTTAATAAACATGGCTATCTGGAATCCAGCTGTGCCCGTGTGGTTTCCCCATAGTCTTTATGTTGTGCAGAGAGCAAGGACCCATCAAACTGATACGAGGATGGGATCCTAATCCAGGAACAGTCCTGTAGATAGTGACTGCAGAGGCCTATTGAAAGTGAAACTAAGGGTTTGTCTACACTGCCCCACGGTTTGGATGATGGGAGAGTGGGTAGTGGTGCACACTGAAGTGCTGCACTGTCACCAGCGGGGTAGTCGAGACGGAATGTGCCAGAATGCCGTTGTGGTACTAGGTTGTAGCTGAGCCCATAATACCCACTCTCCACTGTGTGTCTCCCCCCACCAACCCTCACCCCACCTTCCACAGTGCAGCCCCCTGACCCAACCCTCCTTGCCCCACAACCCCTGGTGTGGGCCGCATCTGGATGCAGGAGCGGGGTTAGAGAGCAGTGTGGGGGTGAGGTTAGAGAGGGAACTGGTGTGGAATCTCCATCCTTAGAGGTTTTTAAGGCCCGGCTTGACAAAGCCCTGGCTGGGATGATTTAGTGGGTGTTGTTCCTGCTTTGAGCAAGGGATTGGACCTCCTGAGGTCTCTTCCAACCCTAATATTCTATGATTCTAACTCTGGCGTTGCAGTATCTTCAGATTTCAGACTACATCACTGGCTGTAATCTCCCACATGGATGCTGCGGGCGTGCATGAAAAAGTGCCTAGCTCACATTAATGTAGTCCTCTTCATATGAGACTACATTCATGTGCCTAGGTACCTTTTAGTCACGTCCACAGCATCCACATGGGGGAATGACAGCACTGCACTTTGGCACGCACTGCTATTCACACCCCTGTAGTCAGAACTGTGGGGCAGTACAGACATAGCCTAAAACTGCACATTGGGACTGTGAATAACCCACTCATATAGAAAGAAAAAGGTTTAAAATGTCTGGCTGCTTAGGGATAATGGACTTGTGCGATACCTCAACTGAGGGCCATGTATAAAGACTGGTACAGTATAAAATAGCTAACAATATCAGTGAAGAGAAAAAGGTGGCAGTTTCACTGAGTGTAAAACTTATAGGGTTACCATTCGTCCGGATTTACCCGGACATGTCCTCCTTTTGTGTGCTAAAAATAGCGTCCGGGGGGAATTTGTAAAGCACTCACAATGTCCGGGATTTCCCCCTCCCCCGGCAGAGCGAGCGGCTGGGAGGGCTGCAGGAAAGTCCCGGGCTGGACTCCGGAGCAGCTTCCTCCTCCCACCCCCCCCTCCCTGCATTCTGAGCCGGCCGGCAGCTCCTCCTCCTGCAGCCCGCTCCGGCAGCCCTGTGCAGGGCCAGGGACCGGGTTTTGTGTTGTGCAGGGGAGCTCAGCCATGTGTCCGGCTGGCACAGAGCCCAACACCCTGTTCTGAGCAGCAGGGTAAGGGGGGGCAGGAGAAGGGACAGGGAGGTTCTGGAGGGGGCAGTCAAGAAACGGGGGGGGCTTTTGGAGGGGAGTGGAGAAAGTTTTGGGCAGTCAGGGTACAGGTAGGGGGTAGGGTCCTGGGGGGCAGTTGGGGGGGGGTCTTAGGAGGGGGCAGTTAGGGGACAAGGAACAGGGAGTCTTAGGTAGGGGGTGGGGTTCTGGAGGGCAGTTAGGAGCAGGGGTCCCAGGAGGGGGCAGTCAGGGGACAAGGAGCGGGGGGTAGGGGGCTGGGAGTTCTGGGGGGGAGCTGTCAGGGGGCAGGAGTGGGGAGAGGGATCGGAGCAGTCAGGGGACAGGGAGCAGAGGGGTTTAGATGGGTTGGGAGTTCTGGGGGGGGCTGTCAGGGGGTGGGGAGTGGTTGGATGGGGCGTGGGAGTCCCAGGGGTCTGTCTGGGGGTGGGGGTGTGGATAAGGGTTGGGGCAGTCAGGGGACAAGAGGCAAGGAGGCTTAGATAGGGAGTGGAGTCCCGGGGGGCAGTTAGGGGCAGGGGTCCCAGGAGGGGGCAGTCAGGGGACAAGGAACGGGGGGAGGGTTGGGGGTTCTGGGGGGGCGGGAAGTGGGAGGGGCAGGGGCGGGGCTAGGGCGGGGCTCCTCCCGTCCTCTTTTTTGCTTGTTGAAATATGGTAACCCTAAAAACTTATAACTTGTTGCGTAGCCTATGTTAAACCAGCAGACAAAAAAAAATAATTCTCTCAGATTAAGGAAATTTTACAAAACCATCTATCCTTGTAGCCATTGGTGGTTGCAGAACAGCTCCACTTTTACAGACTGAATTGAAAAGAAAATGAAACAATTCCTGAACACATGCCTGGATTAAGGAAGATAACAGAGCACTGCCCTCTTTTTTGAGAGTTTAAATAATGCACAAAGGGACAGGTTAGCGTGTGATATGCAAAATAAAGCAATCAAAAAATGGTTATTGACTAATGCTGATTTGACCCTTTGTTGTTTCCATGTAGACCACACTAAAGATGCTAGAGAGTTGCAAGAACATCATTACATCTGTGCATCAAATAAACTGGGGGGGGGGGTCAAGCAGAAAGCACATCCTGGATAACACTCAAAGGCTGTGTGCATTCACTGTGGGAAACAGACTTTCAATGCAAATAGTTGTTAGTTCAAGGACAAACGCTGTAGAAACTGCAAGTAATTTGGACACACACAGAAGATGTGCAGGTCAGGGTAAAACACACAACCACCACCTCACAAGGACAATACCAGAGAATTTCAGATTCATCAGTGTGCAGATGACAACAAGGAGTTCATGGAGAATGCTGTGCATTTCTACTAGTGGAAGGAACAAGACTTAAAATGGAGCTTAATACAGGGTCTGCTGTTCCTGTAATATCAGAGCAGACTTATCAGAGACTACTGTACTTAAGAAGGTGAAGTTGCAGAAAATCTCAGTACTTCTAAAAAATATAATAGGTCAAATCCTTGCTCCAGCATTATTATCGTGAAGGTGACATATGACACTAAACAAAAGCTCTATGTTGTTAAGTGAGGGAGTCATGCATTACTTGGCTGAGAGAGATTCGGTTGGTCTGGTAAAGCATAAAGTGTCTGCAAGCTTAAAAAAATTATGACCTAGCCAAAATAAAAATTATCCAAACTTTTGGACAGGCAACTGATGTCTTTTGGGATGGTATCAGAACTGAACCTTGAAACATATGAAAGCAAAATTTGTGCTTGAAGAAGGAGCAATTCCTAAATTTTGCAAAGCTCATTCAGTACCTTATGCAATACAGCCAAAAGTATATCCAAGGTTAATTGGAGCAAATGGAGCATCCCTTTAGATCCAGTGATGAAAAAGAACGGGACTGCCTGTATCTGTGGTGATTTCAAGATTACAATTAACCTAGTATTGTATGCAGCTCAGTGTCCTTTACCTCGAATGGAGGATATTTTGCCTCATTAGCTGGTGGAAAGCATTCCCCTAAGATCGACATAGCCCAAGCATATCTGCAAATGGAGATCTAAGACAGTGACAAACCTCACAGTAACACACACAGGGATTATTTCAATATAACAGGTTAGTGTTTGGAACAGCAGCCCCACCCACTATTTGACAACAAGTCATGGACCAGATATTACACGACACTCCTGGCATTCAGAGATACTTGGATGACATACTGATCTGGGGAGCTAGTGATGAAAAACAACTTGAGGCTGTCTGAGTGTGGACATCGAGCAAATAAGGAGAAATGTAATCTTTCAAAGATTCAGTTGGATATTGTGGCCATACCACTAACTAAGTTGGCTGATATAAATAACAAGAAAAAGTTCGGGCTATTCTTAAGGAACTCCAACCACAAGATGTGCCACAATTATGCTTCTTTCTGGGGATGGTCAGTTATTACCATGGGTTCCTACCTAACTTGATGTCAAGCGTCATGGATCTCGAACCTGGGTCCATAGGGAGTTCTGGGAATCATCACACTCCAATTCTCCACCTAGCAGTTCATAGACTGCAACTGGGACCGAAGTCCAGGAAGCCTAACTGGGGCCTAAGCCCCGCCCTTACACTTTTATTGGGAGAGATCCAAGGCTTCTGATTGGGCTGCAACCCTATTTAAGTCAGAGGAGGAACAGGAAGTTGTCTGTACAACTGGGCTTCACCTTGCCATGGACTTCTGGTCTGATGCTTACCTGTTCCTGCCATCTGATCCTGACCTATTGCTAGCCTGACCCTAGTTCCTGCTCTTTGCTTTTTCCCCTGATCCTAACTTCCTGGTATCCTTACTTGGCTTGACCCTTGGTAAAAGCCTCCTGGTTGCTGCAGTCTGGTTTTATCACCAGATCTCAACCTCCTAGTATCCTGACTTGACCTGAGTCTTGGTGACTAACTCTCGATTCCTGCCCTCTGCTTTGTCTCTTGATTCTGATCTCCAGGCTTTCCACCCAGCCTGATACCTGGTAACTGGCTCCTGGCCCTTCAGCGTATGCCTGACATTATCCCCTAGGCCAGGCTGCCTACACTCTTGCCCTGACATATAGCACCAGTATTACTGTGGCTTAAAGCACCCTGTATTTACACCCTCCACACTATTGCGATAATCTTTGTACAAACTATGCCTTCTGGGGTATCATTTGAAAACGGTGTAATACTGTGTACATGTAAAAAATATTTTTCATTTGTACAGATAGCTTTTGCCTTAAGTCACTTCAAGAGATGAGTTGACCTCTACATAGACCCTTGTATAAATTGTCGTTGACAATCTCTCAAGGTTGAGGGTGATCTTTCACAGATTTTATTTTTCATAGGTCCTTTGGTGACTGAGGAGTCTGATCCTGGAGCCACAGGCTCATTGGGAGATGTTGCAGGTGGTGTTGGAAGACAGGGTTGGGCCACGATTGCTGCGTGACAGTTGTCTTTCCTTTCTTTTCTGGCCTTTTTCTGCGACCAGGGCCAGGCGATTTTCCTCAAAAGTGGATGTTCCCTCTCCGACAAATCTTTGCCAGTTAGCCCTATCCTGGGCTGCTGTCTCCCAAAGTGTGGTGTCAATGCCACATCTCTTGATGTTTATCTTGAGGGTGTCTTTAAAGCGTTTCTTTTGGCCTCCCTGCTTCCTTTCTCCTTTGGTGAGTTGGGTGTACAGCAGTTGTTTTTGTATACATTCTAAGGTCTTGTCCAATACAGCCCTCCCAGCCACAATAACAATTTGTCTGCCTTGGAAGAGTGAAGGATAGTCTGTGGTTCAAATCAGCAAGGCAATCAATTTTTTTAAACACAGCTTGATGCTTAGACCACTAGGCCATATATCAAGTTATATAACACGTATATACAACCATTTCTGTGATACACATGGAAAGGTACAGAATGGTACAACAGATTCCAAAAAAAAATTAGCGCTATGATCTTGTTTAATGACAATTTACAGTGAAGGGAGTTATTCTGTGTCCAGATGACAAATACACTTGTAGTCTGAAAACCAAACACAGTATAGACAGATCGCAGAACTGGAATTTGAAATCCATGGCATATTGGAAATCCCACCAGAGCCCTGATACTATGTCTAGAAGCATTACCAATTTGAAAAGCCATTTGCACACACTGTATTACTGCTGTGATTACTGATGTTTGCTTGTCAGGTTTTTTGCATGCTTGCAGATATTCAGTCATCCCTTGGCTTGTAGAAGGCATTGCGTTATACAGGTCACTGAAAAAAAATCAATGACCGGATTAAAACTACACACCCTTCAGACTAAAAACTTATAGTCAGTCAAGATGCACTAAAATACTAAGCAATATCTGACTAGAATTGTGTCAGTTTGGGAAGAACTGTTTCATGGAGTTAGTGATAGACTGATATTTTGTAAAATAATACTTTACCTTTAAAGAACCTTTCACCCAAGAATCTCAGTGCTTTACACATATTCACTGTCTCACACAACAACCCTGATGAGATAGGTGAACATCATTAACCCCATTTTACAGCTGAGAAACCTGGCACACAGAGAGGTTAATTAACATGCCCGGATTCACACAAATCAATGGCAAAATTGGGAAGAAAATACAGAAGTTCCATCACCAAGTTCCTTGCTGTAACCACTAGATCAGGGTAGGCAACCTATGGCATGTGTGCCGAAGGCAGCACGCGAGCTGATTTTCAGTGGCCCTCTGCATTTTCATTAATTTTAAATGAAGCTTCTTAAACATTTTAAAAAACCTTATTTACTTTACATACAACAATAGTTTAGTTATATATTATAGACTTATAGAAAGAGACCTTCTAAAAACGTTAAAATGTATTACTGGCACGCGAAACCTTAAATTAGAGTGAATAAATGAAGACTCAGCACATCACTTCTGAAAGGTTGCCGACCCCTGCACAAGATCATAGTTGTATCTAGTCCACACTCTTGAAAAGTTCTGTAGAAGGCATTCTGAAGTACATCATTTGGTTTGATTCAGTATATACTACTATTATGACAAGAATTCGGTATATACAACTATTATGACAACTATTATGACTATTTACTTCAGACCATTACTTACCATTACTATTTACTTCCAACCAGGTTAAGAAGAACAATTTTTCTCCCTCCTTCTTGTAACAACTTCTGTTTACCAGGGTGTAATCTCTCAGCAAATGCATACTTTCAGGCATAAAATAAACCCAATAAAAGGATACTTTTACTAGAAATAGTTCCACCCACCCAGGTGCCTCTTTTTCTTTGACTGAAGAAAATATAAAAATTAAATCTTCTCTTTGCAATAATTTATAATTGTGGGTATTAAAATAGAAAATGGATCTATAACTAGCTATAGACATGACTGTGTTCCAAATAGAATCATAGACATGTAGGGCTGGAAGGAACCTTGAGAAGTCATCAGTCTTGTGCTGTGGCAGGACCAATAAACCTAGACCACCCTGACAGGTGTTTTCCAACCTATTTTTAAAAGCCTTCAATGATGGGGATTCCACAACCTCCCTTGGAAACCTATTCCAGAGCTGAACTACCCTTAGAGTTAGATATTAGAAAAAACTTTCTAACAAATCTTCCTTGCGGCAGATTAAGTCCATTACTTCTTGTCCTACCTTCATTGAACAATTGATCACCATCCTCTTTATACCAGCCCTTAACATATTTGAAGACTGTTATCTGTTTCCCCCTCAATCTTCTTTTTTCAAGATTAAATGTGCCCAGTTTTTTTAACTTTTCCTTATAGGTCAGGCTCTCTAAACCTTTTATCATATCTTGATTGCTTAATTATTTGTTCCATTATCTTTCTGGGTATAGAAGTTAAGCTGACTGGTCTCTAATTCACCAGGTTGTCCTTGTTTCTTTTTTGGGCACTATATTTGCCCTTTTCCAGTCTTCTGGAATGTCTCCCATCTTCCATGACTTTTCAAAGATAATTGCTAATGGCTCAGATATCTCCTCAGTCAGCTCCTTAAGTATTCTAGGATGCGTTTCATCAGGCCCTGGTGATTTGAAGACATCTAACTTGTCTAAGTAATTTTTGACTTGTTCTTTCCCTATTTTAGACTCTGGTCCTACCTCATTTTCACTGGCATTCACTATGTTAGACATCCAATCGCCACCAACCAAAACAAAGAAGTCATTAAGCACCTCTGCCATTTCCACATTTTCTGTTATTGTCTTCCCCCCGCGCCCATCAAGTAATGGGCCTACTCTGTCCTTAGTCTTCCTCTTGCTTCCAATGTATTTGTAGAAGGTTTTCTTGTTTCCTTTTATGTCCCTAACTAGTTTTATCTCGTTTTGTGCCTTGGCTTTTCTAATTTTGTCCCTACATACTTGTGTTATTTGTTTATATTCATCCTTTTTAATTTGACCAAGTTTCCACTTTCTGTTGGACTCTTTTTTGAGTTTTAGATCATTGAAGATCTCCTGGGTAAGCCAGGGTGGTCTCTTGCCATACTTCCTGTCTTTCCTACACAGTGGGATAGTTTGCTCTTGTGCCCTTAATAATGTCTCTTTGAAAAACTGTTTGTGGTTATGCATTTGATTTTTCCTTCCTCAGTGAAATAATTTGCACTTACAGTAGAATCTCAGAGTTACAGAGTTACAAACTGACAGGTCAACCACACACCTCATCTGGAACCAAAGTATGCAATCAGGCAGCAACAGAGACCAAATAAATAAAGCAAATACCGTACAGCACTGTGTTAAACAGAAACTACTAACAAAACAAAGGGAAAGGAGCATTTTTCTTCTGCACAGTAAAGTTTCAAAGCTGTATTAAGTCAATGTTCAGTTGTAAACTTTTGAAAGAACAACCACAACATTTTGTTCAGAATTATGAACATTTCAGAGTTACAAACTGTGACGTTGCACTCCATATGCTTTATAAAACTATGTTTATAAGTGTGAATATGATGTAACTGGAATATGCTTTATGCAAAAGGTCTCTAGTAACGTATCATTACAGAGCTTATAATCTATTGAGTGTGTTCATCCTATTTGTATGAATGTATCATTCTTGTATCTGAAACTAGGAATATGAAGTATAACTCTGAGGTCCTATTGTAATTATGTAACGTGTGGGCCATTAATGGTGGTTTAGAATCTTGATGGCTCCCATTGACTAGGACAATTGACTGAAAATGGCTCTGTTTACCTGCAAGCCTCCACTGTATACTTGCAGGCCAGCCCTGGAAGAATGGAGGGGGGTCTCACAGGACATGTGAACATGTCACATGATACTGGAATCCATCTCAAACCTGGTGCTTTTCCATTTAGAAGGAGGGGTGGGAACCCAGAGAGAGACAAAAGCAATGCTGTTAAATAAGGAAATTAGGTTCATTTGGCATGGTTTGTTTTTGACAAATCCATGCTGGCTATTTCTTATACCCTATTATTTTCCAGGTGCTTACAAATTGATTGTTTAATAATTTGTTCCAGTATCTTTCCAAAGTTAACTGACTAGTCTATAAGTCCCCAGGTCCTCTTAGTTCCCCCTTTTAAAGATAGGTACTATATTTGTCCTTCTCGGGTCCTCTGGGACCTTCCCCATCCTCCAGGAGTTCTCAAAGATAATAGTTAATAGTTCTGAGATTGCTTCAAGTAGTTCCTTAAGTACCCTAGGATGAGTTTCATCAGGCCCTGTTGACTTGGATATATCTATCTTATCTAAATATTCTTTAACCTATTCTTTCCCTATTTTGGCTTGCATTCCTTCCCCCTTGTTGTTAATATTAATTGTGTTGAGTATGTGGTCACCATTAACCTTTTTAGTGACGACTGAAGCAAAATGGGCATTAAACACCTCCTCTTTTTCGATGTTATCAGTTATTAGTTCTGCTTCCCTGCTAAGTAAAGGACCTACACTTTCCTTCATCTTTCTGTAGCTCCTAATGTATTTAAAGAACCTCTTCTTATTGCCTTTCATGTCTGTTGCTAGGTGTCACTCATTTTGTGCCTTCCGGTTGTGTTCCCAAAACTTCTGCTGTTCTTTTGTACTCCTCCTTAGCATTTTGTCCATGTTTCCCCTCTTTGTAGGATTCCTTTTTGATTTTCAGACCATTAAATAGCTCCTGATGGAGCCATATTGGCCTCTTACTATTCTTCCTATCTTTGCTTCCCATCATGATAGTTTGCAGTTGTGCCTTTAATATATACAAGGCACTCAGATATTATGGTGATGATCATGGTATTAGAATCTAAATAGAATAGAATCAGTTCATAAGAGGTTATTTTGCTAAGTGAAGAAAGAAGAGGTACATAGGTTGTGGAACGGGAGGGGGCGAGTCCCAAAACTAGAGAGGATGATCATGGCACAGGATGAGGACCTGGAAGATCCAGAGTTCAGTTCCTGGCTGTCACAAGCGTCCTGTGTGACTATGGGCAGGTCTCTAGTCTCCCTGTGCCTAAATTCTCCACCTGTAAAATGGAGATAATGCTTTCCTTTTTCAGAAGGTTTCAGCGTAGCAGCTGTGTTAGTCTGCATCCTCAAAAAGAACAGGAGTACTTGTGGCACCTTAGAGACTAACAAATTTATTAGAGCATAAGCTTTCGTGGGCTACAACCTACTTCTTCGGATGCATATAGAGTGAAACATATATTGAGGTGTTTTGAGGATAAATTCATAAAGGGAGGTGCTCAGATATTATGGTTTGGGGGACCCTATATTGAATAATATACAATTCACGTTTTTACAATATTAAAAGACTGACCTATTTCTTTGAGTGAAATTTTCTGCTTCCTTTATCTATCATGTAGACTACTCCCTTGTTTATTTGTATGGAAAATAACAGTATAAGTATCTAAACCTCTCCAAGATCTTCTTGTAGTCATAATCTTAGCCAATTTTTTGCTCTGCTAATGCTTTGGAGCTAATCAACATTTTTTCTAAATAACCACAGTATAGTACTTGATATTTCTCTTCAATATTTGTTTAGAAATATTCATATTCTTCACTTGGCCAGGCACTTAGTTATTGCTATTGATTAAAACACAATTTTCCAGAAATATTTCTACTGACTGGCTCCTTTGGTATGACCATCTCACTGCTGTGTTCTGTTCAGAGACCTGCAGGTAAAACAGCTATTTGATGGACTTTTGAACAGGTGCGTAATAATTTGAATGCTATTCTTAGTGATAACTTAGTGATAACTATCTGAATCAGTGGTTCTCAGCCTTTCCAGACTACTGTACCCCTTTCAAGAGGCTGATTTGTTTTGCATACCCACAAGTTTCATCTCACTTAAAAATTACTGGCTGATAAAAATGAGACATAAAAATACAAGTGTCCCAGCACATTACTACTGAAAAATTGCTGACTTTCTCATTTTTACTATATAATTATAAAATAAATTAATTGGAATATAAATATTGTATTTACATTTCAGTGTATAGTATATAGAGCAGTATAAACAAGTCATTGTCTGTATGAAATTTTAGTTTGTACTGACTTCGCTAGTGCTTTTTATGTAGCCTGTTTCAAACCTAGGGAAATTTCTGGAGGAATTGATGTACCCCCTGGAAGTCCATATGCAACAAGGCCACTTGCCGTCTCCTTCAATAAGCCTCAAAGCACCAGGGGAAGAATCTTACACTAAGGGCTTGTCTACACTACAGGTTATGTTGCTATAACTTATGTCACTCGGGGGTGTGAATAAGCCACCCTCATGAGCAACGTAAATTACACTGACCTAAGCGCTGGTGTGAACAGTGCTAAGTCAGTGGGAGACAAACACAAAACTTGGGGAAGCAGTGTTCAGGTGTAGGTGGATGAATATATGAGGTTGTGAAGATGTCATTGGCAAGGAGATAAGTGTTAGGTTCATAGCAGACCTACAGAGAAGTTGTGTAAAAACATAAAATACTCTTGCTGGAAGGTTGCAACATAACATGACTTCTGTTCTTAGGGTACGTCTATACTTACCTCCAGGTTCGGCGGTAAGCAATCGATCTTCTGGGATTGATTTATCGCGTCTTGTCTAGACGCAATAAATCGATCCCGGAAGTGCTCGCCGTCAACACCGGTACTCCTGCTCCGCGAGAGGAGTACGCGGAGTCAATGGGGGGAGCCTGCCTGCTGCGTGTGGACCCGCGGTAAGTACCTTGTAGTTCAAACTAAGATACTTCGACTTCAGCTACGTTATTCACGTAGCTGAAGTTGCGTATCTTAGTTCAAACTGGGGGGTTAGTGTGGACCAACCCTTAGAATCCAGAATGATAACACACAGTAACCAAAAAGACAGAGAGCCAAAACAGCTGCTCCCCAAAGAAGAGGCACAACTCAGCCCACCTTGTTCCAGGCAGGCTCTTTCCACATTGACTCTGACTGCATGCTTCTCTACAGAGCCCTCTGCAAGCAGGACCAAGAACCCCTCACGCCCCCAGCTCTTAAAGTGATAGCTTGCAACTGCAAAACAGTCCTCAATACACCACAGTAAACTATGAATGATTCATGGACGTGGTTTCTAAGGAGGATTTTTTAATGAAGGAGGAAAGAGGATGCTTGGCAGAAAAGAAATAGAAGGCTGTTCCAGCAACGCTGCCATCTATTATTTGGTAAGCCCTGACCTCAAGTTAGGGCTGTACAAGATACAGCAGAAAACACAGCTGCTACTCAGATAAGTTTAGGGGGCATTTAGCATCTTGCAGGAGAGGACCGGAATGATGAAAAATGGATGAATCCAAATGATAGCTGAAATGAAAGATTGAAAACAGAGTGACTGACTTGGAAGCAATCATATCTGAGCATGAAAGTCTTATTGGGTGAGAATTGGATACCCTTGCTCATATTCCACAAAAAGTCCCAACCAAAAGTGGAATGATACTGAAAGGGAGCAAAGACATCAGAATCTGACTCCAATGAAGATAGTAAAGGATAATAAGGCTATGCAAAAGACTGGGAAATTAGAAGATAAAGAATGTGGTTGCTGAGAAAACAGGGAGAAGCTGGAGATACAAAAACCAAAAGCTTTTGTTTTTTAAAATATGTTAGAAGAGGCCTCAGCAGTGTAGTTAATACAGAGAAACTGGTCAGCCTAAATTTGTGCTCACAATCCCCCTGCAAAAAAAAGTACTTAATCCATTTCCACTCCAGGAACAGTGATAAATGAATTACTGGAGGCTGCTTGTAGGAAAGTGATTTGGCTTTTCAAGGCTAGAAGATTGGATTCTATTCAGATTATCCCATTGCATCAGTTAAAAGGAGGAATCATTTTATTCCAGCTACACAGCATCTCTAACAACTGAGTCTTGAATCCATGCTTCTGTATGTGGTAGGGTAGGATGGTTGGTCAAGTGCAGTGTTTCTCAACCTGGTTTAGGGGAGTTGCGGGCTCAGGCTGTCAGCCCCGGGTGGCGGGGCTTGGGCGGCTGCTTGAGCCGCCACCTTTTCAAGTCTTAGTAGGAGGGTCACGATTTTTTTTTTTAAGTCCAAAGGGGGTCGTTAGCATAGGAGAGTTGAGAAACACTGGTCTAGTGGAAAGGGCACAGGGCTTGGACTCAAGACATCTGTGTTGAATGCCTGGCTTAGTTCTATAAAAGGGAGCTAATAGTTCCCCCTACTATGCAGGGTGTTGTGAAGAGAAAAATTCATTAATAATAATCCTCATTAATGTCTGGGAGTTCCTCAAATACTATGCTGATGAGGGTCATGTAAGAAGCTATGCATGAAGTGTTGTTGTAGCCATGTTGGTCCCAGGATATTAGAGAAACAAGGTGGGTAAGGTAATACCTTTAATTGGACCAACTTCTGTTGGTGAGAGAGACAAGCTTTCAAGCTACACAGAGCTCTTCTTCAGGTCTGGAAAAGGTACTAAGACTATGTCTACACTAGCACTTTTGTCGGTATAACTTATGTCACTCAGGAGTGTGAAAAAACACCCCACTGAGCGACATAAATTATGCTGACATAAACACTGGTGTGGATAGTGCTATGTTGGCGGAGACGCTCTCCCACCAATATAGCTACTGCCGCTTGTTGGAGGTAGTTTAATTATGTCAATGGGAGAGCTCTCTGCTGCCGGCATAGAGCAGCTACAAGGGAGATTTTACAGCGGCACAGCTGCATTGGTACAGCAGTGCTGCTGTAAGCACTCTAGTGTAGACATGGCCTAAGAGTGTCACAGCTAAATACAAGGTGGAAAAGATAGTTTAGTAGAAGTAGTTAGCACATATTCTAAGGGACCATTCAAGGTCAAGTGGGCCTTTAATACTCCTATAGTCATAGTTCAAAAAAGGGGTTAAGTGGGTTAAAGATTGTTGTAATAAGCCATAAATCCAGTATCTTTATTAAGACCATGATTTTTAGGGTCTAGCAAAGTTATGAATTTAAGTCCCAGGTTCGTCTTTTTAAAGCGCTGTGCAGGTTTCCTTTGACGATGAGGGCTGATAGTGTTCACTCTGCATCTGACCTCTGAGAACAGTGTTCCCCCACAGGTGATAGGGTGTCCTTGTCTTTTAACATTTTCCTGGGTGAGTCCATTCGAGAGTGTAGTGATTGTCTGATTTCACCCACAGAGTTGCTATTGGGGTATTTAGTGCACTGGATGAGGTATGCCACGTATTGTGATAGGCATGTATAGGACCCATGGATCTTGAAAAGCGTGTTGTGGGGGTGTTGCTTATTGTAGCAGTGGAGATACAGCTGCAGGTTTTGCATCTGTTGTTCTGGCAGGGTCTGGTGCCGCTTTGAGTTGATGTGTCCTGGTCTGTGGGGAGCTTTCTTCTTCTGATGATCTTGGAGAAGTTGGGGGCTTGTTTGGAGGCCAGAAGAGGGGGTTCAGGAAAGATTTCTTTCAGGATGGGGTCCATCCTACAGATGCCTATCACATTTGTATGAATCTAAATCAGTGGTGCGCAAACTTTTCTGATTGTGCCTCCACCTTACCCTTAATGGGCTCTGTCTGTTCTCTCCCCCCTCCATTACTGAACAGCCAAAGCTCCCTCAGCAGCAGAGCTTGGGCTGAAGGCAGAGCTGGGGGCAGAACTGGGGATGGAGGAGGAGCTGAGGCTAGCAGCAAAGCTAGTCTGGGGTTGAAGAAGGAATGAGGGCAGAATTGGGCTGGGGGCAGAGCAGGGGCAGAGTGGAGCTGGGGATGGGGGCGGAGCAATTTGGGAGTGGAGTGGGACCGGGGTTAGATCTGGCCTGGAGGCAGAGCAGAACTGGGGGCTGAACTGTGTTGTGGGAGGTGTGAGGCTGGAGGTGGAGCTGGTCTGGGGGCGGAGTGGGGCTGGAAGCATGGCACTCCCTTCCTGCCCCCCATGGGGGCTGAACAGGCCCAGCTGTGTGCCTCCTCGAACGTTCCTTTGACATAGGGTTACCATATTTTGTGCCTCCTAATGGAGGACACTCCCGGGGGCCCCGGCCCCGCCCCCAGCCCCGCCCACGCCCACGCCCCAACTCCGCCCCCTCCCAAAGTCTCCGCCTCCTCCCCTGCTTGAAGCCTGAAGAAGGTAAGGGGGGAGGCGCGGCCCAGGCTGGCCCCCGGCAGCTCCAGCCTGGGTCGGCTCGGGCCCTGGCCGACCACCCCCCGGCTCCCAGCCCCGCGGGCCCGGCCCGGCTCCCAGCCCCGCGGGCCGGCTCCCCGACCCCGGCCCGGGCCGGCTCCCAGCTCCCCGACCCGGGCCCGGCTCCCCGGCCCCGCGGGCCCGGACCGGCCCGGCACTGCGACCCTGGCCCGGCCTGGCACCATGCCCCCGGCCCCGCACAAAGAGGCCCCGGCCGAGCCTCCCGATTTTCCCGGACATGCCCGGCTTTGGGGGATTTCCCCCCGGACGGGGATTTGAGCCCCCAAAAGCCGGACATGTCCGGGAAAATCCGGACGTATGGTAACCCTAGTTTTGGCATTGTGTTTGCTCCTAGGACCAGGGGCAGCCAGGGTCTCCACGTGCTGGGCCCGCCACAAGGCAAGCTCAGTGGCTCCCATTGGCTGGGAAAAGCTCCAATGGGAGCTGTCGGAGCCAGCCCCTGCAAGTCCTGCCCCCACAGCTCTGATTGGGCAGGTATTTCGCAGTGATCCACCACACTGCTGTGTCTCATCACAAATGGGGAGCTGAGTGCCATACAGCACACCCCAGCCCCAGGAGCTCTGATCCACTTGCAGGCAAGGCAGCCCGATGCCCATCGCAGCCAGAGCTCTGATCCCTCTGCACACTCCTGCCTTTTTCACACTGCCCTCCCCTCCTCCCCCACCAGTCAGTGCTTTTTGGCGACTCCCAGGAGCAGCTCCCCCAGCGCTGCCCCCCACCTGTGCAATCAGCGGCGCATGGTACTCCCAGCTTTGCTGGCATCCCTGGCTTACCTTAGAGCAGGCTCTGGCGACTGCTGCTGCTCCCTGACTCTTCGGCTCTGTTTAAGAGCCAAGCTGCCCTAGTGCTACCGGCTTCAGGCACTTCTCCTACCTGGGCTCCAGCTGAGCTGCTCCTCCCAGCTCAGACTGTAAGAGCCGAGCTGCTGGCTTCGGGCAGCCCTCCCCTACCTCAGGACCCAGAGCTGGCTGGACACGTCCCTTCCCCGGCTCCAACTGAGCTGCTCGGCTCCGCCCCCTCAGACTTACAGAGCAGAGCTGCAGGAGCCAGCGTTACCGGCTTCAGGCAGCCTCCCCCCCTGCCTCGGGACCTTGCACCGTGGGAGCAGCTCAGCTGGAGCCGGGTAGGAGAAGTGCCTGGCTGGGGGCTCGGGGTCCGGAGGCTGCCCGAAACCAGTAGCGCTTGCTCGGGCAGCTTGGCTCTGTAAATCTGAGAGAGGAGGAGTGGAGCAGAGCCACAGGGGGAGAGGAAGTGCCGGCCATTTTCCCGGACATGTGTGGCTTTTCAGCAATTCCCCCCGGACGGGGGTTTGATTGCTGAAAAGCCGGACATGTCCGGGAAAAAGAGGACGTATGGTAACCCTATTTGACACTTTCCTCAGTGTGTGGCCAATGATCTAAATACTGACATGTTGGTGATGGTGGTTTATGCTCTGAGTGTGTAGGGAGTGCTATAGGATCTTGGGCTTTATGAACTTATTGGTGGTGGTTACAGCAGAGTGATATGCACCAAGTGACTCCAGGAACTCCTTACTTTGTTTTGTCTGTCTGCTCCTATGTAATGTACATTGGCCAGTGTAGCTATGTATGGCACATCACTAGAAAAATGGCTAGGGTGGGGTTGATTCATGACTACCTAGTGGTCCAGAAGGAGCTGAGCATTTACCTTAAAATTAGTCTGTCAAATTCGCATTACTAAAATTAGTTGAGAATTTTTTCCCACGTGCTTTTTTCAGCAGAAAATGCAGCTTCTGGAAAAAAAAAAAATCATGGGACAACGTTGATTTTTGCCAAAAATTTATAAAGGAAAAAATCAAAACAAAAGATTTCATTTCAGTTTGTCAAATCAGATTAAGTCATTTCATTTTGGGTCAGTTCAACTTTAATCTACATCTGTCTGAGTTGTTGCAGTGCAGGGAGTTGTAGTTCAGGTGCCACATGCCCCCATTCTCCTTTATGGCTGGTCTCCTTGGCTAGACTATATCTCCCATGATGCAACATGGTCTTCCCTCTGACTGTACTGCCACAAAACATTTTGATACTTCTTAATATTTCTATGGAACTTTCTGTTTTGTGAAAATTTTCACTATTTTGACTGTGTCTCTATTTGGGACAAAACAAATGTCAAAATATTGAAATTTCCTGAAGGCCAGAAATTCCGATTTGCGACAAGCTCTAACCCATAATCTTCTGAAGGTGAAAGCGTGGCCCATTGAAGCCAAGAGCAAAACTCTCATTGATTTCCCTGGGGCCAGGATTTCACCTGAAGCGTTTCCTCTTCCTTGATGAGATATATTTTTCAATGCAGTCTTTTCAGTTTGAGAAGTTTCTTCTTTGTGCTGAGTTAAGAGTTCCTCCCACATGCCTTTGATTTTCAATTTATTCACATAGATTTGTATTGCTTAGCCACTGTAGCAGGTTGGCTTGCCATGCTCTTTTCACTGTCATTATGTGTAGTTGTTCACCTCATGATCATTACCCCAGTGACGAAGTATATTCTTTAGAACTACAGACAGCCTGGTGGGAGTTGGCTGGCGGGCTACTGGAGAACTGCACTTACATCCTTTCACCGGAATGGATGTAGCTTTCTGTATATTAGGAACAGTGTGGTTGCTAATGCGATGGACCAAGCTCTGCCCTCTGGGGTGCAGCTTCTATTGACATATCAGGTAGTGCCCATGTGTCTCCAAAGGTAAAATTAATCCCTATGCATTTTCTAGCCTAAAAAAAAAAATACTGAATACATTAGAAATAAAACCCCATCAAGATAACACACACAAAACTCCAGTAATGGCCACATTTTCAGACTATTTGCATGTACAGAACTGTGGGCAAAAAGCTAGAGAGCCCTTGAAAAGGAAATGTTAAAATCACAAAAGCAAAATAATGCAAGATCAGAGATCCTGGGTTAAGTTTATCCCATGGCATCCAGACAGGGCACATCTGACAAAGATGCATGATATTAAGGGCAAGTGCTTTCCTACCTTGGCAGAATAGTGGATAATCTTAAATGGGTTGGGAGAACCGTCTTGTGGCTAAAGCACAAGAATGGGAGTCGGGTGATATGAGTCTACCACAGACTTCCTGTGTGACACTGGAAAATCACTTAACGTAGCTATGGCAATTTTCCCACCTGTAAGATGTAGGTATTTCCCTGCTCACGGAGGTAGTAAGCTAAACATTTTTAAAGTGTTTGAGAGACTGGCTCCCAAAGCATATAGAAATGCAAAGTCTTATTCTTGTACTGGCCTCTTAATATTTGATCCCACCTCAACAGCGTTTCCAAACTGCAGTTCAAATCCTTGATCGTTTTGACATTTGAAGCGTGATGCTCAGAGAAAGGCCACAATGTAAAGAGCTGTATCCCAGAACTCTCATAGACAACTGCTGCATTTATGAAGTCAGCTTTCAGTGCAGCTCTATGTTGTATAATGCTCATGTGAGAAAAGGAGCTCTCAATCTTTACAACAACAAAAAGCACAGAGCAGCATGCATGTTTGCAGTTGTTTTTGTTGGAGTCAAATAGCCAAAATACAACTGAACATAAAGTATGTGTCAGAGAAAGATGGTAATGTGCTGAGAGCAGTCTTGACATTTTTTGTCGGAACAGTTTTCTGTTGGAAAGTGCTGCTTCATTGAAATCAACATGTTTTGTGGGAATATGTTACTTTTGATTACATTTTTAACTGAGTATTTTGTTTTGAATCGTTTCAGTCCTACTTCTTTATTTCTGTCCAACAATTTTTTTAAATCTTATTACATTACGAATATTTCAACGCTATTGAAATGAAATGTTTTGATCAAATCAGCATTTGACTCCCACTCTGTTTAGGTATAAATGATTAGCCCAGGTGCAAGGCAATGGAGAATAAAAGTGATATTAATCACAGAAACCTTGTTCAAAGGACAACTGATGTCCCACCATATTTGCTTCTTTAAGCCCTGCCCATGTTAGGGACATGTTTCAAAAATTCCCACTGTAACTAACACCAGCCCAGTAGTGGGATTCTAACAACACTGAGAACTCTAGTGTAGGTGGGCTGCTGGCTGCTACCGCCCTTCCCAGGACCAGATCAATGAGACCTGCTGCCTGTGAGTAGGGTTGGATGATGCCGTCAGTGTGCACAGTGGTGCTGTAGCCAGCAATCTATCTACACGAGCTGTCCCAAAGTCACTAAAGCCCACGGGGTCTGAACCAGTATCAGCAACAATGGGAAACTTTTGAAAGTGTTCCTAATGAAGGCAGGGCTTTTGAGGCATGCAGATCTGTCCACCACTCTTACAATTCATTATACAACTATAGGAAAATCCATTTCTTATGTTCAGTTACCACTTATCTCCTCCAGTTCCAGGATGGGGACGGGACAGGTGGGAGGAGGGGGAAAAACATTTTGCACAAGGATTTGCTTATCCAGGATCTTGGCAATAGAAGAAGGCACACTGATCACTATTAGGTCTCAGAGTGGTAGCCGCGTTAGCCTGTATCAGCAAAAACAGCGAGGAGTCCTTGTGGCACCTTAGAGACTAACAAATTTATTTATTTGTTTTTTATCACAATTAGATGCATTACAGTAATGCCAAGAGGTCCTCTGGTGCTAGGCACTTAAAACACATAGTAAGAGACAGTCCCTGCCCCAAAGGGGATTCAGTCTAAAAGAGACAAGGCAGAGGCAATGTGGGAGGGGAAACCGAGGCACAGAAAGAATAAATGAGTTGGTCACACAGCAGGTCAGTGGCAGAAATCAGGCTACGGGCTGCCAGTCCAGTGCCTTATCCATTAGACCAGGCTACATTGCACAGGGTTGGAGGAATCCCTTTTTACCTGGATGTACAACATGTCAAGTGGCAACATAATACCTGCTGTCATCTTCTCAGGGGGAACAATTAAAATGATAGAGGAGAAACTACTGCCTGTCAAAGGAAGGTAAATGGAACTGTGCCATTATCATGCCTACAGAAGCAGGTCTGGCCCCTAAAGACAGTGACAGTGATGAAGTTTTGCAGTAATTCAATAACTCATTGTGCTGTAGGACGAGTTACACCGACTGGCCTTACTTGCTAAATTCTGAGATTGTAAAATTCTGAGGATTTTAGTAGTAGTTTTGCAAAAGCCACTTTTATGAGCTTTTTTTATGTGGAAAAAATAGATCAGTATAAGCAGACAATGAAATTAACAACACAGTTAATTGTTATTTTTACAGCACCCCAGGGATGCAGTGGATTTGCAGAATAAACAGAAATACGTGGACCCTGCTCTTAAGAGTATATAATCTGAGTACAGATACAACAAGTAGTGACAGACAACACGGGGGATATGGAATAGAAAGAGAAGAGAAATAGTAATAAATATACACTGTTGCTCCACTGTACTATGCTATGGCACAACTTGACACTTCTCAGCAAGATCTTTCTCCCTCTCAATATATTCCCAGACACAAAAGCTTTCTTAAAAGCCAGTTCCAGCGAATTCTGGACACCACAGTAGTCTATTGTTACCCTTTTTTAGACCTGAACAGTTAGCCAGTAGAGTCAGATATTTCTTTAATGCAATCCTGTTTACTTACAAAGAATGTGAAAAGTCTCTTTGCTAAACACAGCAGGGGTCAAACAGGAGATTTCTTTGCTCACACTTTCAAGCGTCTTTTCAGCCAGTGCTCATCCCAATAACGTTCTCTCACAGGGCTATCCTCTGTAGTGCTTATTCTGGCTGTCTCCTCGGCTTTCTGCTCCTTCTCTGTGTCCCTCTGAGGTATTTCTGCTATTTCTTTCACACCAACAGACACACACAGCTCCACCAATTAACGCCCTAGCCCATCCATTTGCTATAGCAGTGCCCAGGGAAACCTTTGGGTCACACGGTTCACCATTTACTCAAGCCTTGCCCAGGTGCCTGTATTTTAGGAGTGTTGCTTGTTGTTTCTGCTATCTGGTTCCTTCTCCTCCTTGATTTCTTTTTACACTTGTCCTGAATGAAAGGCAGCTTCAATGAGATTTAACCCAAACTGTAACAATTCATCTAGCAGTCTCATTGCTGAAAGCAGCAGTCTCAAAGCAAATTCAAACCCAGGAATCTTGCTGATTGGTTGACCTCACTGCATGTCCAAAGGCCACATCGGGCATCCCATATAGGTGCTATGTGGATTAATTGTAGGTAGCTGGCTGCATCTCTAGCTAATAGGAAATTCTGCTTCTACAAACTGACAAATTATCACTTGGCAAATCTGGCTTAAACTACTTCCTATTGCAGTCTATGAGCGACAGGATTTGCAGCTCTTTTCCTATCCATGCTAAAAGAAGAACAGGAGTACTTGTGGCACCTTAGAGACCACGAAAGCTTATGCTCTAATAAATTTGTTAGTCTCTAAGGTGCCACAAGTACTCCTGTTCTTCTTTTTGCGGATACAGACTAACACGGCTGTTACTCTGAAACCTATCCATGCTAAGGTTTTCAAGCCAGGAGTTCAGATGACACAGACAGAGAAACAAGAGAGGAGGCTGTGCAGAGGGCAAGATGGAATAGAAGAAAGCATTCGTGTCATCACTAGTGCATTATTTCTGCCTCATAAACACCTGTGAAGAACACAGTGAATTGTCCACTCAAGGGAAAGGAAACATGGTAGGAAATAAGGTAGTATGAGCAGATGCTTCCCCACTGGCTCTATGACGCATTCCTCACACTCTGCCGAAGGTCAGAACTCCCCATCTCCCTGGGATTTGACTTTATAAACCAAATGAACAGTACGACTACAAAGCCTGACCCAAGCTTTCTCCCCGGGCAAGGCTTCTCCTAGGGCAGGGGTTCTCAACCTTTTTCTTCCTGAGGCCCCCCCCAACATGCTATAAAAACTCCACGGCCCACCTGGGCCACAAGAACTGGCTTTCTGCATATAAAAGCCAGGGCCAGCAATAGGGGATAGCAAGCAGGGCAATTGCCTGGGGCTTCATGCCACAGGGGCCCCCACGAAGCTACATTGCTCAGGCTTCAGCTTCAGTCCCAGGTGGCGGGGCTCAAGGCCAAGGCTTTGACCCCATAAGGCAGGGCTTGGGCTTTCTGCCCTGGGCCCCAGTGAGTCTAATGCTGGCCCTGCTTGGGGGCCCCCCGAAACCTGCTCACAACCCCCAGAGGCCTGGGACCCCTGGTTGAGAACCACTGTTTAGGTTTGGTTAGCCTGCCACTTCGCTCCTCCCCACCTCAGAGCCACCATCTCGCTATCAGAGCAGCACCCCACTGAAGTCTGCTGTCTCCCTCCAGCTGAAGCATCCGTCCTCTAGGCTTGATATTGCAAACAGGTATTGCTGGACTAGGGCTGGCTTCAGCACAAACCATTAACCCCTTCCTGTTCTGGTCCAGTGTGGCGTGTGTGTTCACACTTAGAGCAGGAAGCAGAGCAAAAATAAAACTATAAAACTGACCAGAAGTACAACCTGCCAAAGGAAACATAATATAGGAGTAAGAGGGAGGGATGGTTAATCCCTGGAGAGTGGAAAATATACTAGGGTTACCATATCTATTAAATAAAAAAAGAGGACCCTCCACGGGCCCTGGCCCCGCCCATTTCCCCACCCCAGCCCCGCCCCAACTCCGC